>NC_041380.1:10489887-10499353 GCF_002162155.2 Triticum dicoccoides
CGGTGCATTGCACCCTCACCATCGACGAGGCCCGTCCCATTATATGGACATGGTGTGGGAGGAGCGGGAGGAGCAGTTTCAGGAAGCGCAGGCCGACGCCAACTACAACCACAACCTCCTCCAGGAGCATCTGCACGCAGAGGAGCAGGTCGCCTCCGGCAGGGCAGTCGCGTCGGACACAGAGCTGGCAGAGCAGGAGGCGCTGCTCGAGTCCTATCGGTCCTCCAGGGAGATCCGCCTCGCCCACTGGCAGTACCGGCAGCGTGTGACGGAGGTGGCGGCCACCGGCAAGGAGTGCGACGACGCGGGCGAGGCATTGTTCGGCACTGACGAAGAGGACATCGCCGAGACCGTGCCCCGGTGCCACGACGATGAAGAAGCCGGAACATCCGCGGGCACCGCCGGCAGCGAGGAAGAATAGTGCATAGTAGGTCGCCTTCGCTTGTGTCCCGGGAAGGCCACAGCTCCTTCCCTCCCGTCGACACCAAGCTTGGTGGGCTCAACATCTTCGGCCAATTAGTCGCTTGGCGGCTACATGGAGGCGGGCAGCTTCAGTTTCCGGGGCTCCAGAGGCGGAGGTCACGGGGGCGGAGCTGGTGAGCGCCGAGGCGGAGCTGGAAAAGGCGAAGCTTCTGTTCTCTTGGTTCATGATCGGAGAGGGGGACAAGGCACCGGTGATCATTGAGATTAGGTATTAATTATACTCCAGACACCGCCTCGGCCAACTTTGATGTATTTGTAATGAAATTCGTCATGTTTATATGAAATCAGACCATGTTTATATAAAATCCGGACTTGTTTGAATGAATTTCGTCCAGTTGGTTGGAGTTGTTGTCAAGATGTATGCGGCTAGCATTGGATGGCTGCCTCCCGCATCCGTGTCCACGAACTGATACCCCTGTCCATGGACGGATGCAGAAGGTTTTTTGGTTTTTTGCGGGTTGTCGTTGAAGATGCCCTAAAGACTATATAAGGGATCGGCTTGGTCCAGTTTAGATGATTAATAAAATGATTTTTTATACTCATCTAAATGCTTTTAAGTGATGGGCTAGGGGTAATGAGTTTTTTTATACTCATCTCTACTCGGCCTGAATTTCAAGAAAAAAAAAAAGAACTTCTACTCGGACTAGTACTCCGCGTACACAACTAGCATGGACACGAGGAAACCAAATTAACACCCAAACTGACTCCTACACGAACAGAGCTCTCACTTACGTAGACTTTGACAAGATTTACCTAACAAGCTGTAGTATATGTAGAAGAGGGTGGGATCGATATATACGAAAACGAGATCAATATACGAGTAGCAGAAGAAAACGCCATGTCGGTGCCGGGTGAGGTGTCAAACCTGGACCACGACGTGGTGACGGAGATCCTCCTGAGGCTACCGTGTACCTCCGTGCTCCGCTCCCGGGCCGTGTGCAAGGCGTGGCACCGCATCACCACCGACCCCTCGTTCCTCGCAGCCCACGCCGAGCGGCGCCCAGCCGAGCTGCTCGTCGTGTCACGCGAACCTGAATCTGAATGGGCTTACCAAGATCGCGTCGACACAATCCCGCTCTCTCTCCGAGCCGACGACGGCCCGGCGGGGTGCCAGCGTGAGCTCCATTATCCCGAGCATTGTGATGTTCACTTGCTGGTGGGTTGCTGCGATGGGCTCCTGCTGTTCCTGCTCGGCAGATTCCCTCCGGGCCAGTGCTGCTCCTACTTCTTCGTGTGCAACCCGGTGACCAGGCAGGGGACATGGCTAGACCTGATGCCGCCGGCTTGCCGCGGCAACCTGCTGGTGCTCTGCGGCTTCTACCGCCACGGCCCGTCCGGCGAGCACCGGTTTCTCGTCCTGGCCAATGAACCGCAAAGCCCGAAAAGCCTGATGACTAACATGGACTTCTTCACTGGCTCCGCCGCGCACTATGTTTTCAATTTCTCAGCCGCCACCGTGTCCTCAGAGGCTCCTCGCCGGCTGGGACCGGTGCCCGGAAACGTAGTCGTCAAGCCCTACGGCTCCGAGAACCAGGTCCCCAGCCACCTCTACCATCGGGGGAAGCTTCATTGGACGACGCATTCTCAGGCCACGAGCACGGGCAAGATCTTGGCGTTCGACACGCTGTCCGAGGAATTCCGGCTAATATCGTGCCCGGTGCGGCCAAGGGGCCAATACTCCTACCTGCACGACCTCTGCCTCATGGAGTTGCACGGTAGGCTAGCCATAACAACCAATCTACTCTGTGGCGAGTTCATGGAGCTCTGGGTGCTTGAGGACTACGACGATGACCGGAGCTGGTCACACCGTTTCCGGATCCAACTGCCGCCGCCGTTCTGTCTACATTGGACGTTGGGCACCGGTATCCCTAACGTCATTCTTGTGGGAAGCTACATGGAAAAATTAGCGGCCGTATACCATCATACCGAGAAGTGGAGCGTAGAGAAGATAGGGTTTATCAACAGCAACACATCGGCTCGTCACTTTCTCTTCAAGGAGAGCCTTGTGCCACACGCCTTTTTTGATCCATATTAATTTTGTCATGGAAAAAAGTCACGCATGATTCTCATCAATCACTATATATGCTCAGTCCACATGCATATAGTATATACTTTGCATTCAGAATTATACCCAAGCAACATCCATGTACTTTGCCTTGAACTTCCTATCACTCTCGGATGCGTACCTGAAATGAGGAATATTAGTGGTAGTACTTACTACTCGCTCCAACGTTAGTACAAAGTTAAGACACTTATTTTGGAATGGAGGAAGTACATATCAATGAGGTAGCTCTGGTATGTCCTTATAGTCCATTGGAATCCTTTCATCTTGATTTGTAATACTCCTACCTACATCTGTTTGCAAATGTACTTTTTTCTTTGTCTTTTTGAAACAAAAAATTACATTATTCTTAACTATGTGCCAGTCCTAGTATTTCTCAAGTAAGGTAGTATTGTTTTTATTTTACAAAAACATTTCATAATATGTTTCTGTGTTACCAAATAATATAAAGTTAAACGATTTCGTTTATAAAAACTAGTGGAGTTGCCTGCGCATTTGCGCGGCTAGAGTTTCCTATTAATATAAAAGTTGTTTTAGAATCGAGATATTATGCTGCATTGATAGCATTGCCTAAACTTAGTAATGAGTGCACTATAAAAAATCATGAAGATATTAGAAATACAATTGAGAACTTCAATTGGAGTCTGTCTGAATCCAATTCCATATTTTTTTTCCAAACTTGCAATATCTGTTGTTTTTCGATCATGTCTATGTGGTTTTAGATTAACTCGCATTTTTATGCATGATACAAATAATTAAAAAATCCGTACTACTTGCTTGGGATTTGTGTTGTTTGCAACCTTTTTGTTAAAATATTATCTCCAATTACGTCCAATTATTTCTTTTTCTTATGATGTTGCACAATATATGTTATTGAACTATCTATCTTGCTAGTTTGTATGTAGTTATCAATGAGAGACATCCTAAATCACAAGGGTCGAGAATATACGTAAAATCACATCGACATGATTCACATACTCATGACCATGTCATTGTTAGTATACTTTCATGGCAATCACATAAATGATTGGACAACTTTCGTTGGTAAATTATAAAACATCTCATTTCAATTCCTCCTATATAGTTTACAATATATAGTGTATATGTGTTTTTCTGATAATTATATCTTTAAGCATGATTGAAACAATTTATTCCATCCTTGAAATTATTTTTATTTTTCTAAGCTCTTTTCTCTTTCTACCAAAATAACATATATTATCTTGGCGCGCACCATATCCAAATTGGTTTGACTATTCTCTTGCCATTTATGGGTGCCTAAACAATGCTAATGATCGCCAATTCATGAGTAACTTAGATCGACTATTTTCTACACATCTCATATTTTATACAAATGAATCCATATGTGTCAATATATCTAAGATACCCAAGCATATTTGTATCTGACGCTCTTTTTTTCTTGCGAGAATTGTATTATACTATGCGCTGAACATAAACACTGTCACTGCATGCTTTCTGACATAGAATGGTCCTATGCAGATCATTCATTTTAATTATAATTCTACATTCTAGTTAAGGTTGAATTTGTACATAAATCAAAGTCCTCCATGTATTCTTAAGTTGACCTATTTTCAACTATATCTGGAGAACTATAAATTTGTGGTATATATGAATATAAGCTTCCAATTTGACAAAGCGGATGAGATGAAAAAGTGATACCATCATCAGATAATTAACCAATGACATCGGTGGTGATGTTATATAGCATGCATGAAGCCAAACTTATGCGTAAATCAAATTTTACTACGTACAAATATTATTCTTGAGTCTATCTTTTTTTACTACATATTGAGTACATATGAATTGCAATATTTTTATTTTATTTCTATTTAAACTTTTAATATCAGCTTTTGTTTTATTTACCCACATGATTATTTTACTAAATATCGAACCATATATTTAAGGTAGATATTGTTATATGGTTTTATCTAATATATCATCAGGTAATTAACTGATGACATCTTCTGGCAAAAAAGTAAAAATCACTGATGACGTCAGTGATGATACCGGGGAGTGCAAGCACCCATATTGTCTTTCATAGCGAATCTGATTGGTAAAAGGGCTAGTTCCAGCCGCTAGGACGTTCTACTTTATTGGTAAATGTTTGCGACCGGCACGCCGGCCGAGTGCGCGTCGTTGGATTTCTTTTTGATTTGATTAGCCATGTCATCACACCTAGGCACTAAACGCGTGACTGTTGAGGGACCCAGGCACCGCTCGTGCCTCTCGTCTTCCTCTTCTTATCCATTCGTTGCCCATCCGTATTCTTATCCAGCCAGCCGCCCAGGAGGCGAGCTCGTCGTCATGGCCGCCGGCAAATCGATGCGCCTCATCTGATTCGTATGTGGATCGCCGACGCGGGATGCACCCTTCTCCATGTCCGCTCGCAGCCACGGGCGCACTCGTCGCCTTGTCCGCCTTCGCCAGCAGCTGGATGCGCGCCCTCTCCATGGCCGCCGCAGCCAGGGTGCGCCCGTCGCCATGGCCAAGCTGCAATCGGCCACGGTAGCGGCGAGTTCGTGCTGGAACCAGGTTTTTTTTGCTGGATCTACCTTTTTGTTTTGCTACAGCCTCTTTCGTTTTTTTCTACCATCCCCATTCGATTTTGATGAACATCTTGGTTGTTTGCTGGAACCGGTGCCCCGTTTTGCTGCAACCAGCTGGTGTATGTGCTATAAGGTCGATGCCTTGCCGGAGGAAGCTACATCCAGCGGTGAAGATTGCTGCATCCAACGCCGTTTGATGTCGGGAGCTGCAACCATGCATGTCGGAGCTGCAACCGGCTACTGGGGGAGCTGCAAGAGGGGTGGCCATTTATGCGGACGCGTTTTCTTTTTGCCGATCCATTTTTTTGTTTTTGCTGGAACGATGTATTTTTTTTATGGAACCGAGATAATTTTGTGCTTCAACTATTGCAGAGCTCTCAAATGCTCATCTCGTTTTTGCTGGAAGCATTATTTATTTTGCTTCAACGTACCACCGGACTTTGATCCGTGGCGAAGATTTTTGCTGCTTTTGATTTTTGTTGCTAGGCACTTCGACCCGCGGCGAGCCGCTTCAATTTTTGCTTTCATCTTGTTCTGTTTTTGTTGGATCCAACTATATTTTTTGCTTCCACCATGATGAGGACTAGCAGCGACCGGCGGCCGGTGGCAACGAGGGTGATTGGCGACCGCCGGGGAGGGCAGCGCCAAGCGAGTGCGTCGAGTGGTGCTTCGAGGTCGGGCGCATATAGTTCATCCATGGCGACGTGATGGAAGTTTTTTCTAAAAGACATCTGATGAAAGAAGAAGAGATAATCATATGGCTAAGAGTTATTTTATCGAACGATGCTGGTAGGACCGGCCCAGTGAGCCGGCGCATGGTAGTGCCCTACTTTATTAGGCTCTCGTTTTCCAATCAGAACATGGAGGACGACTTCTGTATGGATATTGGACTTGGGGAGTATTTTTTTTCCTTTTTTGACCCCATTGGACTTGGGCATATTACATACGTGCCTGCTCGTTCGAAGCCGAACGCGCTCGACGGCCTCTCTCGCGCCGGCGTGCCTCCTCCTCCGCCTGGAGCTCTAACCTCCGCCGGATCTCGCCATCCCCGCGCCCTTCAAGGGATCCGAGTCTAGGCGCTCGTCCCCGTCTTCCCGGCCTCCTCCGCGTCGCTTACAACATCGAGCAGCAGCTCCGTGCGAGCGAGCGCCCTCGTTGACTTGGTCCAGCGCCAGCATGGCCGGCCTCCAAGTCCCAGCACGCCGCTGCCTCGCTCCCGTTGACCAGCGCCTGGGCCGCGTCCTGCGAGCCGGCCCGGTAGCCGCATTCAGAGGGCCTGCTGACCTCTCCACAGTTCTGGGAAAGGCCCATGGTGAGAACAGATGCGGCCCGTACCATGTTTTTTCCTAGTTCTACGAGTTTAGCTATTTTTCCAGATACCTTAAAAAAAAGCTATTTTTCCAGAGGACGTCAGTTTTACAGAAAAGTCCCTCTAGTTCATGCATTTAATAACGCACAATTGATGCATCGGATTAAATTGATTTATATATGCAAAATGCTTAGAATTTTGTCTAGTTTAATAATTTGCAACTTGCATTTATGTTTAAAATGTTTAAAATGTTGTTTGTTTAACTTTGCTTAAATAATATGCTAAAATGATTTATTTCATAGATAAATAACTGTAGCTCCAAAACTTAACAAACTTTGTATGTAAATGGGGTGGAAAAATGCCTAGTTTAACATGCTGCACTCTTCTTGCATGTTTAACAACTCTAAAATTGTGTTTAGGGCAGAACAGTACCAAATCCAAAATATGCACATGAGGATTTTCCGAACTTGTTGCTTGTTGTTCCGGCCTCATTTAAACTTGCCTAGATAAGTAGTTTTATTATGCTTCACCCCTTGCCGTGCTAACCAACATTTAATATTGTTGAGTACTTAAACGGGAGAGAACTAAATAATTGTTGTGGTGTTTCATCAATATGCAACTCGTTGCATATTGAGCTCCACTTAATTTGTAGTTTTGTTTGTGCACTTTGACATATTGCCATGCCTCTTTAAACCGGACATGCATCATAATTGCTTGTGCATCATGCCATGTTTATGTGATGGTTGTTTACCATGTTGTTTGCTTCTTTCCGGGTTGCTTCTCTCATTAGCTTCGGTTTCGTTCCGGAGTTGTGAGGATCCGTTCGACTACGTCCGTTTGTCTTCTTCATGGACTCGTTCTTCTTCCTTGCGGGATCTCAGGCAAGATGAACATACCCTCGAAATCACTTCTATCTTTGCTTGCTAGTTGTTCGTTCTATTGCTAACCCGTGCTACCTACCACTTGCTATATCATGCCTCCCATATTACCATGTCAAGCCTCTAACCCACCTTTCCTAGCAAACTGTTGTTTGGCTATGTTACTGCTTTTGCTCAGCCCCTCTTATAGCGTTGCTAGTTGCAGGTGAAGATGAAGTTTGTTCCATGTTGGAACATGGATATTGTTGGGATATCATTATTATCTCTTATTTACTTTAATGCACCTATATACTTGGTAAAGGGAAGAAGGCTCGGCCTTATGCCTGGTGTTTTGTTCCACTCTTGCCGCCCTAGTTTCCGTCATACCGGTGTTATGTTCCTTGATTTTGCGTTCCTTACGCGGTTGGGTGTTACGGGAACCCCTTGACAGTTTGCTTTGAATAAAACTTCTCCAGCAAGGCCCAACCTTGGTTTTACATTTGCCTAACAACCTATAACCTTCCCTTAGGTTTTCGCGAGCCCGAGGGTCATATTTATTTAACCCCCCTGGGCCAGTGCTTCTCTAAGTGTTGGTCCGAACTGGGCGATGTCCGGCGCCCCTGGGCAACCAGGGTCTATGCCAGCCCGACATCTGGCCCATCCGGTGCGCCCTGAGAACGAGATATGTGCAGCTCCTATCGGGATTTGTTGGTACATTCGGGCGGCTTTGCTAGTCTTGTTTTACCATTGTCAAAATGTCTTGTAACCGGGATTCCGAGCCTGATCGGGTCTTCCTGGAAGAAGGAATATCCTTCATTGACCGTGAGAGCTTGTGATGGGCTAAGTTGGGACACCCTTGCAGAGTTTGAACTTCCGAAAGCCGTGCCCGCGGTTATGTGCTAGATGGGAATTTGTTAATATCCGGTTGTAGAGAACTTGATACTTAACTTAATTAAAATGAATCAACCGCGTGTGTGACCGTGATGGTCTCTTTTCGGCGGAGTCCGGGAATAGAACACGGTTTTGGAGTTATGTTTGTGCGTAAGTAGTTTCAGGATCACTTCTTGATCACTTCTAGTTTCACGACTGTTGTGTTGCTTCTCTTCTCGCTCTTATTTGCGTATGGTAGCCACCATATATGCTTAGTGCTTGCTGCATCTCCACTACACTACCTTATCCGACCCATAAGCTTAAATAGTCTTGATCTCGCGGGTGTGAGATTGCTGAGTCCTCGTGACTCACAGATACTTCCAAATAGTTGCAGGTGCCGATGATACCAGTGCAGATGACGCAACCGAGCTCAAGTGGGAGCTTAATGAAGATCGTGTTCGTTATGTTGTTTCGTTTCCCGTTGATCAGTAGTGGAGCCAAGTTGGGACGATCAGGGATCTAGCATTAGGGGTTTCTTCTTTTATTTTGGTTCCGTAGTCGGACCTTTGTTTGTATTTTGGATGTTTTATGATCTATTCATGTATTGTGTGAAGTGGCGATTGTAAGCCAACTCTTTATCCCTTTCTTATTCAGTACATAGGATTGTGTGAAGATTACTGTCGGTGTCAAAACCGGCGGATCTCGGGTAGGGGGTCCCAAACTGTGCGTCTAAGGCGGATGGTAACAGGAGGCAGGGGACACGATGTTTACCCAGGTTCGGGCCCTCTTGATGGAGGTAATACCCTACGTCCTGCTCGATTGTTCTTGATGATATGAGTATTAAAATAGTTGATCTACCACGAGATCAGAGAAGCTAAACTCTAGAAGCTAGCCTATGGTATGATTGTATGTTGTCCTACGAACTAAACCTCCGGTTTATATAGACACCGGAGTGGGCTATGATTACATAGAGTCGGTTACAAGGGAGGAGATCTACACATCCGTATTGCCTAGCTTGCCTTCCACGCCAAGTAGAGTTCCATCCGGACACGAGACGAAGTCTTCAATATTGTATCTTCATAGTCCAACAGTCCGGTCAAAGGATATAGTCCGGCTGTCCGGAGACCCCATAATCCAGGACTCCCTCAGTAGCCCCTGAACCAGGCTTCAATGACGATGAGTCCTGCACGCAGTATTGTCTTCGGCATTGCAAGGCGGGTTCTTCTCTAAATCTTGAATATCTGTTAAGTAGTGTCCGGCTCCCATAAATGTTGGACTGCTTGGCTTCTGTGCCCAATAAGGGACATCTTCCACGCGTCGA
>NC_041380.1:10499507-10594306 GCF_002162155.2 Triticum dicoccoides
AGGTAAATAAATTGTCTATTAAAGGGATGGGGATTCTTAGATCCAATCCACGCCATCCTCCCACGACGAGAATCCACCGGAGCGTGCTCAGAAAAAATCCATTCCAACATGGCCGACCACCGCAGCTCCTCCTCCCGCACCCGTAGCCCTAAGCCTGGTGATTGGGTGTTCCGTCCCGCATAGTCGATTAGTAGAGCTGCAGACTCAGGGATTTCTCCCTCCAGCGTATATGGTCCCCGTCCGAGCCGGGCTCGCCACCTATAATGGCGGGGAGCAAGCGGAGAGCTTCCCCAGCCCCTCTAAGGGGGAGCGGGTGTGACTTTTCCCTTACTTACTAAGGGGACTCAGATTTCCAATTCATCTGTTCCTCCGCGGGCTTCTGGAGTTTTACGGCCTCCAACTGCATAATTTCACCCCTACTTCCATACTACACATCGTCGGTTATGTTGCCCTTTGTGAGTTGTTTCTGGGCTTCGAGGCTCATTTCGAGCTATGGAAGAGGTTATTTTGCCTTGTGCCCCGCACACAGAAGGGGTCACTTTATCAGGTGGGCGGAGCCAAAATATGGCGCATCGCCGAAATCGGATACCTATCCGGCACTCCGAAGAAGACGTCCGAAGACTGGCCTTCGGAGTGGTTTTATATGGAGGACGTCCCCCTTTAAGACCCTGTTCGGCGGGGCCTTCATGAGTTTAAGAATGCTCCTCTGAAGAAATGCCAAAGCTGGCGCCCACGGAGCCCCCGGGAGGAAGACAACGAAGAAGTCCTTTACCTGATGAACTGGATTAAAGCGTTGGCTCAATCAGGTTTGACAATAATCGAGATTATGTCAATATGCATAATGCGGGGAGTGCAGCCACTTCAATATCGAGGGCACCCCCTGTGGTGTTTTAACGGGGAAGATGATGCCACCCGTTGCGGGCGTAAGGGACCGGACTCCGTTGCTGCTTTAGCAGAAATTCTGTCCGAGTTGTTCAAGGGAGAGGAAGAGGAGTTCATCCATATCAAGCCATGGGATGGATTCTCCATGTACAACCCTCCAAGCTGGGTGAGTTATACCTCTTTACTCCCATTCTTCCTGCATTCTTCGTCGTAGGTACTCACCTTGCCATTTTTACGGCAGGAACCGCGAAAAGCTTTAAGGGAGGTCAATAGCCCATCTCCACAACCAGAGGACCCTGGTCGGGCCCTCGGTCCCGGACTCGTAGAGGATCCAGACATATTCATGGAGCTGATAGACAGGCAATTCTATCAATTGAGCTACGATGACGCCATGGTGGCCATAACGGCCGACTATCCCGGACTGCTCCCTGTGTCGCATGTAAGAAAAAACAAAATCCCAACTCCAAAAATAGGATCCCCTTTTAAACACTTCACCTACCGTACACATATGTTGTTTTACAGGGAAGGCATTCGGGACGCTGTGCCAAACCCGCAACAACTCTCCAACAAGAGGCACCGAAGCCAGGTAGGCCAAAAAGGAAGGCGGTCAGGACGGAGACGCCGGCGCAGAGGTATGACACAAAACCTCGCTCCGTGGTTGTCGTCTTTCTCAAAATGTAATGACGTCCATGTTTCTTTAATAGAAAAAACGCTCGCCGGACTATATCCGGAGAGGCTGCCGATCACGCCTCCACCAGTCGGGCTCCAGGGCCGGACATAGAGGCGGAAGCCAACATGGGGCGGACGCCGGATGATCCTCCTACAGAGGATGCGGATGGACTATCCCTTACAAATTCAGAAGTGGAGAGCACCATGAATCACAGCCGTCGCCGGGCCGTACTCCGTGACGCTTGTTTCTCGCCAGAGGCATTTGATGCCTTCAATTCCGGAGACTCGTACATCGGTGCTGCTCAAAATGGTCTAGCCAGAGCCACGGACCAGTATGTAAGGGATATACGGGTAAGCAAATCTGACGATTATATATATATATATCAGTAGCCTCTGAGACTTGAAACAGTTGACGCAACTGATTTAAGGATCATTGTTTGTGCAGGTTCTTACGGAGAAGAATTCCCAATTGTCTCAAGAGCTGGACGAGTGCAAGGCCCAGCTGGAAGCCGCTGTCGCCGCATTGAAGGAGTCCAAAAAGGGTCCCCCTGGTAACGCTTTTGTCTATTGCAAAGAATATGGGTACCAGGTAGTATGCGGCATGTATGCACACCTAACAATAGATGTTGCAGGTGGCCCCGGAGTGAATCCGGAGGCCGTGGAGGCGGATATGGCACGTGATGATCGGCAACGAAATGCTGGCGAGCGCGTGCTGACACGAGTCAGGCAGGAGAAAAATGATCTCCAAGACGCCAATATCCGGCTGGGCGTGGAACTGAAGGATGTCCGATCCCAGCTTGCGGACTCCGTGAAGGAGAATAAACGGCTTCGGCGCGACATTTTTAGTAAGTGCTTGAACGAACTTTTGAAAGGAGTTCGGTGATACGTCTCCGTCGTATCTACTTTTCCAAGCACTTTTGCCCTTGTTTTGGACTCTAACTTGTATGATTTGAATGGAACTAACCCGGACTGACGCTGTTTTCAGCAGAATTGCCAGGATGTTGTTTTATGTGCAGAAAACAAATATTCTCGGAATGACCTGAAACTCCACGGAACATCTTAGAAAAAAAAATCCTCGCCAAAGATGAAGACCAGGGGGCCCACACCCTATCCACGAGGGTGGGGCCCCCCCTAGGGCGCGCCCCTACCTCGTGGGCCCCCTGGATGCCCTCCGACGCCAACTCCAACTCTACATATTTGCTTTCGAAGAGAAGAAATCATCGCGTTTTACGAGAAGGAGCCGCCGCCAAGCCCTAAAACCTCTCGGGAGGGCTGATCTGGAGTCCATTCGGGGCTCCGGAGAGGGGGATTCGTCGCCGTCGTCATCATCAACCATCCTCCATCACCAATTTCATGACGCTCACCGCCGTGCGTGAGTAATTCCATTGTAGGCTTGCTGGACGGTGATGGGTTAGATGAGATTTATCATGTAATCGAGTTAGTTTTGTTAGGGTTTGATCCCTAGTATCCATTATGTTCTGAGATTGATGTTGCTATGACTTTGCTATGCTTAATGCTTGTCACTAGGGCCTGAGTGCCATGATTTCAGATCTGAACCTATTATGTTTCCATGAATATATGTGATTTCTTGATCCTATCTTGCAAGTCTATAGTCACCTACTATGTGTTATGATCCGGCAACCCCGAAGTGACAATAATCGGGACCACTCCCGGTGATGACCATAGTTTGAGGAGTTCATGTATTCACTATGTGCTAATGCTTTGTTACGGTTCTCTATTAAAAGGAGGCCTTAATATCCCTTAGTTTCCAATAGGACCCCGCTGCCACGGGAGGGTAGGACAAAAGATGTCATGCAAGTTCTTTTCCATAAGCACGTATGACTATATATGGAATACATGCCTACATTACATTGATGAATTGGAGCTAGTTCTGTGTCACCCTATGTTATGACTGTTACATGATGAACCGCATCCGGCATAATTATCCATCACTGATCTGGTGCCTATGATTTTTCCATATACTGGTTTACGCTTATTTACTTTCCCGCTGCTACTATTACAATCACTACAAAATACCAAAAACATTACTTTTGTTGTCTTTACTTTTGTTGCCGCTACCACCACTATCATATTACTTTGCTACTAAACACTTTGCTGCAGATACTAAGTTTCCAGGTGTGGTTGAATTGACAACTCAGCTGCTAATACTTGAGAATATTCTTTGGCTCTCCTTGTGTCGAATCAATAAATTTGGGTTGAATACTCTACCCTCGAAAGCTGTTGCGATCCCTTATACTTGTGGGTTATCATTCGGCCAAGAAGCCTGCTAACAGCATTATGTCTGCAGGTATGCTGACGGATCGTCCTGCGGAGGAGATGCCCGGGTCTTCGGGTGATCTTCTACCAGAGCTCTCACAACTGCACGAACAAGTTCGGCAGGTGATGCAGGGTATTGCCCAAGCCTTTTGGCCATCCGTGTCCCCGCCAAGAGGCATGGGGGAGCTTATAGAGAAGCTCAAGGGAGCGCGGCGGTGCTTCCGATTATGGAAGATATCAGCCTACCGACAAGGTGCAAGGGAAGCCTGGGGCTATGGTGAAGACACGATATACCAAGGCTAACCCAAAACACATGGCCGAGGTCGGACCTGTGGGGCCCGATGGGAAAGAGATCCCTGTCGGTTTAGTGTATGATCAAGTAGAATTAGCCGCAAAGTATTCCCAACAGGATTGTAGGCTAGACAGCCTGTTGGATGATATAGATGAAGAATTTAATCAGTCTTAGTGACTGTGTACTTCAAGTGACATATGTAATGTCCCTAGCCGGATTGTATATCATTTGTCATGGCGGGCCTTTTCGCTTCGACCTCTGGACCCGATAGTCCGGAGTGTATCCGAATACCCACTCGGTTATGTAAAAACCGGGGTATGCATGGAAATTAGGCGTAGGGGTCATAAGTGCTTGAACAGACAAGCACCCGACTAGCTATGTTATATTACATGGATAGTAAGAAACATCTTCCAGGGAGAATAGTTTCGTTAAGGGTTCCTTTCCCTGGGTACGCATGCCCTAATGTGCATGTCTGAACTGCGAGACGCAGGCTAAAAACATCTGGGGGCGTGTAGTAAATTAAATGAAAGTCGTCTTTTATTCACCGACCGAATATTCCCTTAAGAATGCTACCTTTCGGCTTCACCCAGTCTGAGGTACACGTCCGGCTGACCCGACAGTAACAATCGCAGAGGTGCTCCCCTTATGCCCTAGCCAAACTAACGAGAACGTAGGGCATAAATACAAGATCCAGGCAACCCATCTTGGCCAAAACTTAAGCCATATCGATGCATATAATGGCGAAAAAAGGTACATGCGGAAGAATAACACATGTGCGGGGCATAAAGCCCGGAAAGTTAATTAGATTAAGCTTCTGTATAAGAAGCCCCCAGGTATATTGAGCGCGGTTAGCGCGTCAAGATTGTGTAATCAATACACAAGTTTAGCTCCTTAGGGACTTGAAGAGAAAAAAGAGAAAGAAAGAGAGAGAAAACAGATGTGCAAAAAATTGATGGAGGTAAGGAGACGAACATACAGTCCAGTGCTAGGCGTAGAATCTTCGGAGTCTGGTTGCGTTCCATGGGTTTGGCTCGAGTCGGTTATTCGATGCATCCCGCAGACGGTACGCTCCGCCGGTCAGAACCTGGTCGATAATGAAAGGACCTTCCCATTTGGGCTTGAGCTTGTTCTTTTTCTTCTCCGGCAGGCATAGAACCAGTTCGCCAATGTTATGGGTTTTGGCCCGCACTTCTCTGCTTTGATACCTTCGAGCATGTTGCTGATAGAATGCGGAACGGGCTTTTGCCACGTCGCGCTCCTCCTCCAGGAAATCCAAACTGTCCTGCCGTTCGAGCTCAGCATCTTTTTCTTCGTACATGCGCACTCGAGGTGAGTCATGAATTATGTCGCAAGGCAGCACCGCCTCAGCGCCGTACACCATAAAAAATGGTGTGTATCCGGTAGTGCGATTCGGCGTGGTCCGCATCCCCATAGTACGGAGTCGAGCTCCTCTACCCAATGAGTGCCTGATTCCTTTAAGGACCACACTAATCTGGGTTTAATGCCGCTCATGATAAGAACATTCGCTCGTTCGACTTGACTGTTAGTTTGTGGATGATAGACAGAAGCATAGTTGAGCTTGATGCCCATGTTGCTACACCAAAATTTCACCTCATCGGTTGTAAAGTTCGTGCCGTTGTCAGTGATGATGTTGTGGGGGACGCAATAACGGTGTACAACCCCGGATATGAAGTCTATCACCGGTCCGGATTCAGCCGTTTTGACAGGTTTGGCTTCTATTGATTTGGTGAATTTATCCACCATGACCAGTAAGTATTTTTTTCCTATGGGTTCCCCCTTTGAGGGGTCCGACCATATCAAGCCCCCAGACCGCAAAAGGGACAAGTAATGGGGATTGTTTGGTGGGAGGTAGGTGGCATGTGGCTTTGGTTGCAAAAAGCTGGCAACAGACACAATGTTGTACCAGATATTGTGCATCTTCCCGGGCCGTCGTCCAATAAAAACCTGTACGGAGGGCCTTGCTTACAAGGGCCCGGGCTGCGGCGTGGTGGCCGCCGAGTCCGGCATGGATTTCTGCCAAAAGCTTCCGCCCTTCTTCTTCGGAGATGCACCTTTGAAGGACTCCGGTTGTGCTTTTCTTATAAAGCTCTCCCTCGTTGACCTTGTAGGCTTTAGATCGCCGCACTATGCAGTGTGCCTCATTTTGATCCTCAGGTAGTTCCTGCCTAGTTACGTAGGCCAGGAATGATTCTGTCCACGGGGCGATGACGACCATTATCACGTGGGTTGAAGGTGTTATTTCGGTGGCAGAGCCTCCAATTGTGTCAGAGTGTTTGATATCTAGGGTTGTGGCCGGGTCCGGACTATTTTTGCCGGTGTCCCCTTCTCATACCACGGATGGTTTAAATAGTCTTTCCAGGAAGATGTTTGGTGGGACAGGGTCGCGTTTAGCGCCGATACGGGCGAGGATGTCCGCCGCCTGGTTGTTTTCCTGAGCCACGTGGTGGAATTCAAGCCCCTCAAACCAAGCTACCATTTTGAGGACGGCGTTGCGATATGTCGCTGATGTCTACTACACAACCTTCTTCTTGTAGACGTTGTTGGGCCTCCAAGTGTAGAGGTTTGTAGGACAGTAGCAAATTTCCCTCAAGTGGATGACCTAAGGTTTATCAATTCGTAGGAGGCGTAGGATGAAGATGGTCTCTCTCAAGCAACCCTGCAACCAAATAAAAAAGAGTCTCTTGTGTCCCCAACATACCCAATACAATGGTAAATTGTATAGGTACACTAGTTCGGCGAAGAGATGGTGATAGAAGTGGTATATGGATAGTAGATAATAGTTTTTGTAATCTGAAATTATAAAAACAGCAAGGTAACTAATGATAAAAATGAGTGTAAACGGTATTGCAATGCTAGGAAACAAGGCCTAGGGTTCATACTTTCACTAGTGCAAGTCCTCTCAACAATAATAACATAATTGGATCACATAACTATCCCTCAACATGAACAAAGAGTCACTCCAAAGTCGCTAACAGCGGAGAACGAACGAAGAGATTATGGTAGGGTACGAAACCACCTCAAAGTTATTCTTTCCAATCAATCAGTTGGGCTATTCCTATAAGTGTCACAAAGAGCCCTAGAGTTCGTACTAGAATAACACCTTAAGACACAAATCAATCAAAACCCTAATGTCACCTAGATACTCCAATGTCACCTCAAGTATCCGTGGGTATGATTATACGATATGCATCACACAATCTCAAATTCATCTACTCAACCAACACATAGAACCTCAAAGAGTGACCCAAAGTTCCTACCGGAGAATCACGACGAAAACGTGTGCCAACCCCTATGCATAGGTTCATGGGCGGAACCCACAAGTTGATCACCAAAACATACATCAAGTGAATCACGTGGTATCCCATTGTCACCACAGATACGCACGGCAAGACATACATCAAGTGTTCTCAAATCTTTAAAGACTCAATCCGATAAGATAACTTCAAAGGGGAAACTCAATCCATTACAATAGAGTAGAGAGGGGAAGAAAACATCATAAGATCCAACTATAATAGCAAAGCTCACGATACATCAAGATCGTATCACCTCAAGAACATGGGAGAGAGAGATCAAACACATAGCTACTGGTACATACCCTCAGCCCCGAGGGAGAACTACTCCATCCTTGTCATGGGGAGCACCGGGATGATGAAGATGGCCACCGGAGAGGGATTCCCCCTCTGGCAGGGTGCCGGAATGGGTCTAGATTGGCTTACGATGGCTACGGAGGCTTCTGGCGGCGGAACTCCCGATCTATTGTGCTCTCGGATAGTTTTAGGGTACGTGGGTATATATGGGTGAAAGAGATAGGTCAGGGGAGCCACGAGGGGGCCACGAGGGTGGAGGGCGCGCCCTAGGGGGGTGGGCGCGCCCCCCTGCCTCGTGGCTCCCTTGTTCCTTTCCTGACGAGCACTCCAAGTTTTTCCGGTAGCTTTCCTTCCAAAAATAACTTCTCCAGTTGGTTTCATTCCATTTCGACTCCGTTTGATATTCCTTTTCTTCAAAACACTGAAATAGGCAAAAAAACAGCAATTCTGGGTTGGGCCTCCGGTTAATAGGTTAGCCCCAAAAATAATATAGAAGTGGATAATAAAGCCCAATATTGTCCAGAACAGTAGATAATATAGCATGGAGCAATCAAAAATTATAGATACGTTGGAGACGTATCAAGCATCCCCAAGCTTAATTCCCGCTCGTCCTCGAGTAGGTAAATGATAAAAATAGAATTTTTGATGCGGAGTGCTACTTGGCATAATTTTAATGTAATTCTTCTTAATTGTGGTGTGAATATTTAGATCCAAAAGATTCAAGATAAAAGTTCATATTGACATAAAAATAATAATAGTTCAAGCATACTAACTAAGCAATTATGTCTTCTCAAAATAACATGGCCAAAGAAAGTTCATCCCTACAAAATCATATAGTTTGGTCATGCTCCATTTTCGTCACACAAGAATGCTCTGATCATGCACAACCCCGATGACAAGCCAAGCAATTGTTTCATACTTTAGTAATCTCAAACCTATAAACTTTCATGCAATATATGAGCGCGAGCCATTGACATAGCACTATTGGTGGAATAGAATATAATGAGGGGGGTTATGTGGAGAAGACAAAAAAAAGGAGAAAGTCTCACATCAATGAGGATAATCAATGGGCTATGGAGATGCCCACCAATTGATGTTAATGCAAGGAGTAGGGATTGCCATGCAACGGATGCACTAGAGCTATAAATGTATGAAAGCTCAACAAAAGAAACTAAGTGGGTGTGCATCCAACTTGCTTGCTCACGAAGACCTATGGCACTTGAGGAGGCCCATTGTTGGAATATACAAGCCAAGTTCTATAATGAAAAATTCCCACTAGTATATGAAAGTGACAAAACAAGAGACTCTCTATCATAAAGATTATGGTGCTACTTTGAAGCACAAGTGTGGCAAAGGATAGTAGCATTGTCCCTTCTCTCTTTTTCTCTCATTTTTTGGCCCTTCTCTTTTTTTAGGCCTTTCTCTTTTTTTGGGCCTTCTCTTTTTTATGGAATTTCTATTTTTTTTCTTCCTCACTTGGGACAATGCTCTAGAAAATTATGATCATCACACTTCTATTTATTTACAACTCAATGATTACAACTCGATACTAGAACAAAGTATGACTCTATATGAAGGCCTCCAGTGGTGTACCGGGATGTGCAATGACTCATGAGTGACATGTATGAAAGAATTATGAACGGTGGCTTTGCCACAAATACTATGTCAACTACATGATCATGCTAAGCAATATGACAATGATGATGCGTGTCATGATAAATGGAATGGTGAAAAGTTGCATGGCAATATATCTCGAAATGGCTATGGAAATGCCATAATAGATAGGTATGGTGGCTGTTTTGAGGAAGATATAAGGAGGTTTATGTGTGAAAGAGCGTATCATATCACGAGGTTTGGATGCACCGGCAAAGTTTGCACCAACTCTCAATGTGAGAAAGGGCAATGCACGGTACCGAAGAGGCTAGCAATGATGGAAGGGTGAGAGTGCGTATAATCCATGGACTCAACATTAGTCATAAAGAACTCACATACTTATTGCAAAAATCTACAAGTCATCAAAAACCTCGGCACTACGCGCATGCTCCTAGGGGGATAGATTGGTAGGAAAAGACCATCGCTCGTCCCCGACCGCCACACATAAGGAGGACAATCAAATAACACCTCATGTTTCAAATTTGTTACACAACATTTACCATACGTGCATGCTACGGGACTTGCAAACTTCAACACAAGTATTTCTCAAATTCACAACTACTCAACTAGCACGACTTTGATATTATTACCTCCATATCTCAAAACAATCATCAAGCATCAAACTTCTCTTAGTATTCAATACTCTATATGAAAGTTTTTACTATTCTTGGATGCCTAGCATATTATGATTATTTAAGAAAATTACCATGCTATTTAAGACTCTCAAAATAATATAAGTGAAGCATGAGAGTTCATCTATTTCTACAAAATAAAACCACCACCGTGCTCTAAAAAGATATAAGTGAAGTACTAGAGCAAATGACAAACAACTCCGAAAGATATAAGTGAAGATCAACGAGTAGTCGAATAATTATGCAACTATGTGAAGACTCTCTAACATTTAATAATTTCATATCTTGGTATTTTATTCAAACAGCAGGCAAAACAAAATAAAATAAAATGACGCTCCAAGCAAAACACATATCATGTGGCGAATAAAAATATAGCTCTAAGTAAAGTTACCAATGAACAAAGACGAAAGAGGGGATGCCTTCCGGGGCATCCCCAAACTTAGGCTCTTGGATATCCTTGAATATTACCTTGGGGTGCCTTGGGCATCCCCAAGCTTAGGCTCTTGCCACTCCTTATTCCATAGTCCATCGAATCTTTACCCAAAACTTGAAAACTTCACAACACAAAACTTAACAGAAAACTCGTAAGCTCCGTTAGTATAAGAAAATAAATCACCACTTAGGTACTGTTGTGAACTCATTCTAAATTCATATTGGTGTAATATCTACTGTATTCCAACTTATCTATGGTTCATACCCTCCGATACTACTCATAGATTCATCAAAGTAAGCAAACAACACATCGAAAACAGAATCTGTCAAAAACAGAACAGTCTGTAGTAATCTGGATCAAACGTATACTTCTGGAACTCATAAAATTCTAAAATAAATTGCTGGACGTGAGTAATTTATCTATTAATCATCTGAAAAAAGAGTTAACTAAATAGCACTCTCCAAATAAAAATGGCAGCAATTTTCGTGAATGCTAAAGTTTCTGTTTTATTACAGCATGATCAACAAGACTTTACCCAAGTCTTCCCAAAGGTTCTACTTGGCACAAACACTAATTAAACAACTAAAACCACATCTAAACAGAGGCTATATGAATTATTTATTACTAAATAGGAGCAAAAAGCAAGTAACTAAAATAAAATTGGGTTGCCTCCCAACAAGCGCTATCGTTTAACGCCCCTAGCTAGGCATGATGATTTCAACGATGCTCACATTAAAGATAAGAATTGAAACATAAAGAGAGCATCTTGAAGAATATGAGTAGCACATTTAAGTCTAACCCACTTCCTATGCATAGGGATTTTTTGAGCAAACAACTTATGGGAACAATAATCAACTTGCATAGGAAGGTTAAACAAGCATAACTTCAAAAAACTTAGCACATAGAGAGGAAACTTGATATTATTGCAATTCCTATAAGCATATATTCCTCCCTCATAATAATTTTCAGTAGCATCATGAATGAATTCAAAAATATAACCAGCACCTAAAGCATTCTTTTCATGACCTACAAGCATAGCAATTTTGCTACTCTCCACACAAGCAAAATTCTTCTCATGAATAATAGTGGGAGCAAACTCAACAAAATAACTATCATGTGATTGAAAATTAAGATCAAGATGACAAGTTTCATGGTTATCATTATTCTTTAAAGCATATGTGTCATCACAATAATCATCATAGATAGGAGGCATGCTTTCATCTTAATAAATTTGCTCATCAAAACTTGGGGGACAAAAAAATCATCTTCATCAAACATAGCTTCCCCAAGCTTGTGGATTTGCATATCATTAGCATCATGAATATTCAAGGAATTCATACTAACAACATTGCAATCATGTTCATCATTCAAATATTTAGTGCCAAACATTTTATAGATTTCTTCTTCTAGCACTTGAGCACAATTATCCTTTCCATCATACTCATGAAAGATATTAAAAATGTGAAGCGTATGAGACAAACTCAATTTTATTTTTTATAGTTTTTTTTTATAAAATAAACTAGTGCTAAAACAAGAACCAAAAAGATTCGATGCAAGATCTAAAGATATACCTTCAAGTGCTAACCTCCCCGGCAACGACGCCAGAAAAGAGCTTGATGTCTACTACACAACCTTGTTCTTATAGACGTTGTTGGCCTCCAAGTGCAGTGGTTTGTAGGACAGTAACAAATTTCCCTCAAGTGGATGACCTAAGGTTTATCAATCCGTAGGAGGCGTAGGATGAAGATGGTCTCTCTCAAGCAACCCTGCAACCAAATAACAAAGAGTCTCTTGTGTCCCCAACACACCCAATACAATGGTCAATTGTATAGGTGCACTAGTTCGGCAAAGAGATGGTGATACAAGTGGTATATGGATAGTAGATAATAATTTTTGTAATCTGAAAATATAAAAACAGCAAGGTAACTAATGATAAAAGTGAGCGTAAACGGTATTGCAATGCTAGGAAACAAGGCCTAGGGTTCATACTTTCAGTAGTGAAAGTCCTCTCAACAATAATAACATAATTGGACCACATAACTATCCCTCAACATGCAACAAATGGTCGCTCCAAAGTCGCTAATAGCGGAGAACGGACGAAGAGATTATGGTAGGGTACGAAACCACCTCAAAGTTATTCTTTCCAATCAATCCGTTGGGCTATTCCTATAAGTGTCACAAACAGCCCTAGAGTTCTTACTAGAATAACACCTTAAGACACAAATCAATCAAAACCCTAATGTCACCTAGATACTCCAATATCACCTCAAGTATCCGTGGGTATGATTATACGATATGCATCACACAATCTCAGATTCATCTACTCAACCAACACATAGAACCTCAAAGAGGGCCCCAAAGTTCCTACTGGAGAATCACGACGAAAACGTGTGCCAACCCCTATGCATAGGTTCATGAGCGGAACCAGCAAGTTGATCACCAAAACATACATCAAGTGAATCACGTGGTATCCCATTGTCACCACAGAT
This sequence comes from Triticum dicoccoides, assembly GCF_002162155.2. Classification (NCBI taxonomy): domain Eukaryota; kingdom Viridiplantae; phylum Streptophyta; class Magnoliopsida; order Poales; family Poaceae; genus Triticum; species Triticum dicoccoides. The sequence continues at coordinate 10,512,443 of NC_041380.1, forward strand.
ACGCACGGCAAGACATACATCAAGTGTTCTCAAATCTTTAAAGACTCAATCCGATAAGATAACTTCAAAGGGGAAACTCAATCCATTACAAGAGAGTAGAGAGGGGAAGAAAACATCATAAGATCCAACTATAATAGCAAAGCTCGCGATACATCAAGATCGTATCACCTCAAGAACATGGGAGAGAGAGATCAAACACATAGCTACTGGTACATACCCTCAGCCCTGAGGGAGAACTACTCCCTCCTCGTCATGGAGAGAACTAGGATGATGAAGATGGCCACCGGAGAGGGATTCCCCCTCCGGCAGGGTGCCGAAACGGGTCTAGATTGGCTTTCGGTGGCTACGGAGGCTTCTGGCGGCGGAACTCCCGATCTATTGTGCTCCCGGATAGTTTAGGGTACGTGGGTATATATGGGTGAAAGAGATACGTCAGGGGAGCCACGAGGGGCCCACGAGGCACTACTAAAGATTAGGGCAATAACGACCAACGATTGAAAACTCTCGGTTGTTATTTGTATTATGATTCAGTCCTACCTCCAAATTAGCCCCGTGACTCCCCACCACGACAATATAGATCTGGTGGTGGTTGTTTTGTTATGTTTAGAGTGTAAATTGCACGTCATTATCTGATGATGAAACGATGGAGAAAAAGGAAGATAAGTACTCCGTACTAACAAAAAAGTAAATAATCTACTTATCCTCACAAATCTCTCCCCACCGCCTCTCTCCCTCTTCCTGCCGTGGCGTCAGTCGCCGCTGGGCCATCCAGTCTTCGCCTCCTCCTCTTACTCCTCCCCCACTTCTGATCTCGCATCTCCCTCCCGACCTCGAGCGCAGCAGCTGATCCCGATCCGAGCTGGAGGTGATGTCGGCGAGGTCGAAGTTCCCGCCGGCATCCTCTGCGGCGGGTCTTGTGGGGTGGGCCACGCATGCTACTCATCTCGGTGTCGGTGGCTGCAGCCATACCCTACCATCGCGTCGACTTTCCCCTGCCTGGGCGGTGCTTGCTGGTTTGGATCGTGGCGTTGACGCAGCCGGCTCCTTATCATACATCTCCGCTCAGTGTGCTCCCAGCCTCTGACCATTTTTAGGTGCCGCTCACCCCAACATTGCTACACCACAAGCCTCGCCATGTCTGCCATGTGCTTGAGTCCTCAAATACGGATTGAACCTAAGAGTTCATCCAGGGGAGCGACCACCATTTTCGTTTTGGTCTCCAACGCTGGCACTCTGGCACCCACCGTGTGAGAAAACTTGAAGCTCAGAGTGAATGTAGAGTATGGTCGTTACCTATTTCCATGTCTTCCTGTAGATTACTTTGTGCTGCTTCAATTGTTTGATTGTTTAGAAAAATGAAAACAAATTTTGCAAGGCTATATACTTGATCCCCATTTTTTTCCTTGTGTTTTGTTTCTGCCCAATATGTTTTGTTCATCTAAAAAATAGGATGCTAACTACATAATATTTCTAACCATCTCACAAGTATTTCATGTATATAATTTGGTAGAACTTGACATGCTGGGTTCTAGATAGTTAAGTTCAATCAGATGGATCAACAATGCAAGAACACTATAAAGTGCAGTTTTTATTCAACATAATTTTGATAAGATTAATTTTTTGTATTACATCATTAAGGAATTCATCTAAATTAAACGCATCAGGTGCATGTTTTTTATCCCTCATGCAGCATTTTTTCCATTTCTTGAACTGAATAAGCTGTAATTGAAACGGCAACTTTGTCGAGAGGAGCACTGCGAAATGGCAACATGCTTGAACTGAATCAACATGCTCTGTCCAAAAGTTTTCTATGTCACTTTGGTAGAATCATCTGTAATCCAATATTACTAGCGCAGCTCTCAAACATATTTGACTCAATTAGGGTAAGTTTGGTTGTAGGCTCCAACATTATAATCTGAATTTCTGTATTGTTGTGCTTATGCCATTCTCTTTTTATGAAAACCTATTTTGGACTTGCCATTGTTCATTTCCAAGAATATAAGCCCAGTGTGACTCTACTCGTCATTTCATTTCAACTAATAGTACCTACTTGCCTCTGTTGGAATAGGGAGGAAAGGAAAACAAGCCACCGACTATGGACAAACAATTTTCTCAGACTCGCAAGAAGGGTACAACCTTTGCTGATTCTACAGCCTCCGTCAGACATGTAAGATTTAATTTAAATGCAATAAATTCTATTATGAATTGCAAGTGTATAATACGTACTTACAAATTGAAGTTGATGCAAATAACTTACTGTTGGCACTTCAGGCACAAATTAAGACACTAGTTCAGTTGAATCCTAGTCTTTTGAATGATGATTTCATGCAGAAATGTGACTCTTCTAAGCAGTGTGATCGTATAGCTGGCTTTGGTGGTCAAATTAGAGCGAGAGATTTGCGGGGACCAACATTAAGTAAGGCAGAATTTGTTTCCAAACTTAAAGTTTCCAAGCAAGCGAAAAAGTACTCCAAGAAAAAGGTTCAATTGCATGGTGCAAGTAGCGTCTTATGCCTGGTTGATCTTTGATTGGTAGTTCTCATGAAAGCCAACATGATCAACTAAGGAGTTCCCATCCATTGATTTTATATGCTTTTATACTTTGTGCCAATTTATTTACAAGGACTGTCTTTCATAAACTACTCAACATTTTGTAGGACTGATGAACCACTGTAAGGGATAGAAGCATCAGGAGGCATTGTATTCACCGAAGAAGAATGATATCCATTCAAACAATGATGGTGTCCATCGATTGAAGATTAATAAATATCATTTTTGCTAGTTGTCTCATTTTCCAAATAGATATGAGCAAGTACATTGGTCATATAAGGAGTGTTTTTGACTCAATTTTCTTCAATCATATTTTAATTTAATAATTGTATGTCGGAATTTTAGTATTTCTATTAATAAAAGAGGCTATGATCCTTTCAATTCAGATTATTTTGTTTCCATATATCAATGTGGATGTTAATATTCAAATGTTGGATCCCGCATAAAGTGGTTGCAAAATGGAAAAGTTATATAAGTGGTTCCGAAGGATATCAAAGTCATGAAGTGAGTGACCGGTAATGTTACTTTGGTCACCATGATTACATTATTTGCGATAACAAATATGGTCGTTAATACTAGGTCGCTATTGCCTCGGGATTGACGACGACACACCATCCCGTTGTTAAAAGTATAACGACCACATAATGTGGTCGTTATACTTTTAACGATGGGGCCGACTACGAGCAGCACATTGTGGTCGTTAATGACCTTTAACAACCACAATACGCCTTTTAACGACCACATATATCGTTGTTAAAAACCATTTTCCTAGTAGTGAGGGTGGAGGGCGCGCCCTAGGGGGGTGGGCGCGCCCCCTGCCTCGTGGCTCCCTCGTTCCTTTACTGACGTGCACTCCAAGTTTTTCCGGTAGCTTTTCTTGTAAAAATAACTTCTTCAGTTGGTTTCATTCCGTTTCGACTCTGTTTGATATTCCTTTTCTTCGAAACACTGAAATAGGCAAAAATAGCAATCCTGGGCTGGGCCTCCGGTTAATAGGTTAGTCCCAAAAATAATATAAAAATGGATGATAAAGCCAACATTGTCCAAAACAGTAAATAATATAGCATGGAGCAATCAAAAATTATAGATACGTTGGAGACGTATCAGCCGCCATTTTCGGATCCTTGGCATCGAAGTCTCCATTTATTTGGGATATTGCGAGATTCGAGTCCCCATGCACCTCTAGGCATTGGATTCCCATGGAGATTGCCATCCGGAGACCGTGTAATAGGGCCTCGTATTCGGCTGCGTTATTGAAGTTTGTGTATAGTATTTGGAATACGTATTGCATTGTATCTCCGGTGGGGGACGTCAGGACGACGCCAGCCCCCAGACCAGCCAGCATTTTAGAGCCGTCGAAGTGCATGATCCAGTTGGAGTGTGCGCCGTACTCTTTAGGGAGTTCGACTTTCGTACATTCGGCGACGAAATCGGCCAATACTTGCGACTTAATGACTCCTCGTGGTTTGTATGTTATGTCGAACGGGAGGAGCTCGATGGCCCTTTTGGCAATCCATCCCGTGGCATCGTGGTTGTTTATTATGTCGTTGAGTGGTACTTCGGAGGCCACCGTGATTGAACACTCTTGAAAGTAGTGTTGTAATTTTCGGGATACCATGAATACCACGTATGCTATCTTTTGATAATGTTGGTACCGTGATTTGCATGGAGTGAGGACGGTGGATACATAATATACCGGATTTTGAAGTGGGAATTTATGTTTGTCCATCTTTCGTTCGACAATGAGCACTGTGCTTACAACTTGATGAGTTGCCGCTGTATATAATAGCATTGGTTCGCCAACACTTGGCGCGGCCAAGATTGGGTTGGTGGCCAGGATGGCTTTTATTTCTTCCAGTCCGGCCGTGGCTGTGTCCGTCCACTTGAAGTGTTCGGTACGCCGAAGAAGGCGATAAAGGGGAAGTGCCTTTTCTCCTAATCGGGAGATAAAGCGGCTTAAAGCCGCCACACATCCAGTTAATTTCTGGATTTGCTTGAGGTCAGTTGGGATAGCCAACTGCGACAGAGCTCAGATTTTAGCCGGATTTGCTTCAATTCCTCTACTGGAGACGATGATGCCCAGGAGCTTTCCGGCGGGAATGCCGAAAACGCATTTTTCCGGATTGAGCTTAATGTCGTATGTTCGGAGATTGGTGAATGTGAGCCTCAAGTCGTCTATTAAAGAGTCGACGTGTCTGGTTTTAATGGCCACATCATCTACACATGCCTCCACAGTCTTACCGATCTGCCTTTCCAGACATGTCTGGATCATGCGCTGATATGTTGGGCCGGTGTTTTTGAGCCCGAAGGGCATTGTGTTAAAACAGAAGGGGTCGTATGGCATGATAAATGCCGTTGCGGCTTGATCAGATTCCGCCATCTTAATCTGGTGGTAACCGGAGTATGCGTCGAGGAAGCACAATGATTCGTGTCCTGCGGTAGCGTCGATGATTTGATCGATGCGGGGGAGTGGGGAGGGATCCTTTGGGCAAGCCTTGTTAAGGTCTTTGAAGTCGATGCATAGGCGTCAGGATTTGTCCTTCTATGGTACCATCACCAGGTTTGCTAGCCAGTCTGGATATTTTATTTCTTTAATAAATTCGGCCTCCAGTAGCTTGGCTAGATCCTCTCCCATGGCTTGTCGCTTAGGTTCACAGAAACGCCAAAGCGTCTGTTTGACTGGCTTGAATCCTTTTAGAATATTAAGGCTATGCTCGGCCAATCTACGTGGGATTCCTAGCATGTCTGAAGGATGCCAGGCGAATATATCCTAATTCTCGTGCAGAAACTCCCGTAGTGTGGCGTCTACAGTAGGGTTTAACTGTGCCACGATGGATGTTGTTTTTGTGGCCGCTTTGTCGTATGTGATGAAGTGGTGGTCCGGCGCCCTGTGGGCGGTGGTTCCTGTTCGTCTCCTGCATTGTCGTCCATACCGTCGATGTCTTCGGAGTCGAAGTCGAGCATGTCGGTTAAGTCGTCGACAGTGGCTACTAAGTGGGTGGTGGGTGGGCAGCGAATTTTTTTGTCGTCCGCATCCCATTCTAGCCGGACATAGTTCGGCCAAGGTTCTCCTGATAGGGAGAGAGACTTTAATGAACTTAGCACATCTCAGGTGAGTGCTGAAAGATATCCGCAGAGGTGAACTCCATGATCGGCGCCCCGTCGGATTCGATGGGCACGGATGTAGGCGGCTCGGAGTCCGTGGCCGGTCATAAATCCAGTGGTTCGGCGACGCGGCTCTCGAAAGGGGTGAAGTCAGTATCTGGCTCTATTGCCACTGAGAGTGCGTCCTCCATGGCAGGGTCTATCCCTTCGCTCTCAGATGGCGTGATTTGCTCCGGATTAACGGCCGGAGTAGTTATGGATGCAATCTCCCGAACACTGTCCGACGGTAGAGCTACGTCATGCTCGTCATGACTGTGCGGCGCGTCCGACATGGGATCGAATCCGTCGAAGATCAAGTCTCCGTGGATGTAGGTCGTATAGTTCAAATTTCCAAATCTGACCTGATGGCCAGGAGCGTAGCTCTCGATCTACTCCAGATGGCCAAGCGAATTGGCCCGCAGTGCGAAGCCGCCGAATACGAAGATCTATCCAGGGAGGAAAACCTCGCCCTGGACCACATCGCTAGCGATGATCGAAGGAGCCATCAAGCCTTATGGTGACGACACAGTGGAACTCTCAATGAAAGCACCAATGTCGGTGTCAAAACCGGCGGATCTCGGGTAGGGGGTCCCGAACTGTGCGTCTAAGGCGGATGGTAACAGGAGGCAGGGGACACGATGTTTACCCAGGTTCGGGCCCTCCTGATGAAGGTAATACCCTATGTCCTGCTCGATTATTCTTGATGATATGAGTATTACAAGAGTTGATCTACCACGAGATCAGAGAGGCTAAACCCTAGAAGCTAGCCTATGGTATGATTGTATGTTGTCCTATGGACTAAACCCTCCGGTTTATATAGACACCGGAGGGGGCTAGGGTTATATAGAGTCGGTTACAAGGGAGGATATCTACACATCTGTATTGCCTAGCTTGCCTTCCATGCGAAGTAGAGTTCCATCCGGACACGAGACGAAGTCTTCAATCTTGTATCTTCATAGTCCAACAGTCCCGCCAAAGGATATAGTCCGGCTGTCCGGAGACCCCCTAATCCAGGACTCCCTCAATTACCCCTCTTGCGACAAACCTACCATGCGGCTATGCCTCTAAGTCATGCCCCGACACGTGGGAGATATAGCCGCATTGTTGGTGTTACAAGTTGGTATCAGAGCCTTCCCCGACTTAGGAGCCCCCTGCTTGATCGAATCGCTGACGTTGTGGAGTCTAGAACAAAATGTTTTGAGTCTTAGAATTATATATATCGGAGAGTAGGATTATTTTTACTCCCCAGTCCCTTCGTCGATCTAGTGAGGCCTCTTGACGTAGAAGTTTTTGACTCTCCACTCCTCAAATTTCACAAAAAAAATTAGGATCACGCGGTTATCTTGGAATCGTTCCGATGATTTTGTGACGAGAACATTGTTCTTGGTGCCTCCTGACATTTAGGGGTTGTGGCAGTGTCCCGGGGAGTTGAGCTCCGAGGTGTTGTTGTCACAATTTTATCGTTGTAGTTCTAGAATACCTGAGTTCTCCGACATCGAAAATCTCTTTTATGCAGTTGTTGGTGAGATAACCTCGACGCCACACCCAGTACTGGGGCGGGAGTTCGGGAGTATTGCCATAACTCGTATAACAGATGCTTTCCGAAGGTTGAGGTACACAATTTTCGAAGGTTTCTTGGTTATGTGTTGAAGGATGGATACAGCTGGATGTAGGGATTGTTAGTTTGGGTGAGATATTATGCTTTACCTATATCCCCAACACCTGATTGCATAACCAGAAAGTTTCAGGAGTTTATAAGTGGGAATTCAAGTATATCGTAGGATATCTTTCCAACAGACACATGATACGATGTGGGGTCTATCATATGTTTGTTCCAGCTTATTTCCTAAGCCAATCCTTTGTTTTGTTTTGGTTTGTGGTATTCGAGTTATTTTGAAGTCAAATGTGGATTCCATACCTTTCCTTAAACGGTGTTCTCATACTTCTATGTGAATACCAATCCTTCATGATAATCGGGATTGTCATGTCAATCCTTTTCAACCAGCGTGTTTCTCTTCAAGTGGATCCGATCATTTTCAACATCCGCAAGATCAACTCAAAGTCTTCTCAATGTTATTTGTTGACCCCTGGGCTGACGGGCACATGTAGGACTCTATCCGATGAGTAGCCATTGAAAGGTCCTCGTGAGGGTTTCTTCCTCCAAATCCAGTGCTTGACTTGAGCAATGAGATGTAAACTATGGATGATGGCTTGATGCCAAGGGGTGGTTCTAGAGTGGAGACGATCACACATTGTCTGTAGCTGCTGTGATCGCGGGAAAGTGGTGGCGACAACATATGAGTGACGTCGATGATCTTTCTGCGAGTATCCAGTCTCGAGTTCCGGTGTGAATGTGTAGGTATGACCCGGGTGAGTTATACCTGACAATGGCGATATTTTTATGTTGTTACCTTGTTGAAGCATTGCTCATATATGCTTGGACTGATTCTTCATGTTGAAAACCTAAAATCTGGCCTTTGGTAGTTGGATCCGGTGATAGCAGCGCTTGAGCAGCGCTCAAACCTCATCGTTCATGTGGTGTCATGAGATGGTTCGTACGGACATGGTCATTATTGTAGTTTGCCAATCATGGATGTGACCGCTTTGGGTTTATTCTTTTATTCCTCACCTACACATAGCTTTGGTCATATATGACTTGGCTATTTGGTAGGGTATTTGCCTAAGAGAGAGAGAGAGAGATCTTACTGGTTGTGTCTGTCCTAGTAAAATAGCGACTGCTAGGCGCTGGCGACGGGCCAAAATTTTCGTCTAGTCAGCACCCGAGCGCTTGATGCAGGCACATGTAACTGTCAGATCCAGATAAAAAAAAAAGAAATATCCCCTCCGCATTTGCATACAACTCCATGACCTCTCACTGCCTCCGTTAGTAGTTTGCCAAAGCCACTCGTCGGCTCGCTCACCAGAGTCGCTTGCCGGTTGTAGCACCGGTGCTCACTGGTCCACCCCGACGCAGCAATTTGTAGTGTCGGTGCGAGCAAAAACTTGACCTACGGTTTGCAGTTTTTTCGCTCAAAGTCATCATTGTAGCCGTTTACACACGAGGTGGTAGCAAAAAATGACTGGTTCCAACAAAAAAAGAAGACGATGGTAGCAAGAATTGGGGTTGCTTCCAACAAAAAAGAACTTTACCGGATCTCCCATACTTGTTGTCGTGGTTTCAAACGCTCCGAACGCCGACCGCCATGGCTCTCCAGCACGTGTCGCCGCCGTCTCCAGCACTGGTGGGTGCTGCTTGCAGCACTTGTCGCAGTCGTCTCCAATCTTGTGGCCATCGTCCCAGCATCACGTAGCGTCGGTTTCCCTCTCCCCGCTGACCGGATGGCGTTTTACAACAAAAAGTTTCATGGAGGCGCAGTGCGACTTGTCAGCATGAAGGCAAGGAAGGAAGGATGAGGGTGGAAGAGGGGAGTTTGCAGCGGCTCATGCGGTGACAATGGTGACCAAGGTGAGGGCTGGGGAGAGGATAAGAGCCACGATTGGGGAACGAACCTACGGAACTCTCCAGATTCTACTGGATAGAGAGATGTGTGTGTGGCCCATTGACATGTGTCTAGCACAGTGTACTAGGAACCGCATGATATTAGGTGATCCGACACGCGGCATACGACTGGCGGAACGCCTGGGCTGGTACGCCGTATGCAAACGTTTCACTAGTAAAATCCAGCCTTTATTGAAAAAGCTATTCAATTTTCTGGAGAGCCCACCCACCCGCTCAGCTCCAGGTTTTATTTATTTTTTCAATTAAACCTAGCTCCCCACAAACCCACACACACACCTCGTTTGTGGCGGCGGCGACCATTCAGGCATTGTAGCCATTGATGCCCGCCGGGTGTGCCGGACACGTAGAACCAGGTGATGTGTGGGCATCTCATGTCCATGGGATATGACCCGAAATTGATCAAAATATTTAGGTCATATGCAATTAAACTTTATTGTGTCATCTATATACTTAGGTTGTCGTATTTTTATAGTTATGTAGACCTTCTGTTCTTTCTGTCCTATTTTATTTTCTTATATATATTTTGTTTAAAAGAAATATAAAGATTTATTGACAAATACATGACTCTTTTTTGCAAATACTTGAACATGTTTTGAAAGACATGAAAACTTTTTAATATTACAAGAACATCCTTTCTAAATGGGTCAACACTTTTTTAAATATACCTGATTTTTTAAAAACATCCTTTCTGAATGGGTGAACACTTTTAAAATGGGACTAAAATTTTAATATGCATAAACATTCTTAATGCATAATTAGAAAATTGAACATTATTCAAAAGTAAATGTTTTATATATGTTTAAATATTTTCTTTAACACATAAATATTTCTTCTTCTTTTTATCGTTGGTTTGATTACAATATGTATTTTTAAACCAATCACCAAAAACAGGAGAGAGAGAGAGAGAGAGAGAGAGAGAGAGAGAGAGAGAGAGAGAGAGAGAGAGAGAGAGAGAGAGAGAGAGAGAGAGAGAGACATAACTATGTGAATGGGCGGTGACATATCAGCAAGGACTGGGGTGACAAAGGACTTGGTGGCCAACGTCGGCCGCGGGTGGAGGGAGACGGCGTTTCGACCGGCGTTTTCCGACAGGTCCTCGAGGTGGATGACCACTGCGGTGACGAGGGCGGTGATGGGGCAAGACGAGGTGTTTATTTCCTTGACCATTTGACACCATGAGCGTAAGAAGAACTCTGTAAGGAGAATTGAGTAAGGTTGAAGCTCGGCCGGGATAGCTTTGGTCGTGGGCTGGGAAACGTGGTGGCTCTGGCTAGCGGGCCATTTTCCTTTGAGTGAGCTAGCAGGCCTTGTTTCCTTAAGTGAGCTAGCAGGCCATGTTAGTAGGACGGCGGGCCGCATACCTTCTCATCCGTCTCAGCCGCCTCCACAACCCCGCTAGCATTGACGCCGGTTCTCCGCCCACCGTCCGCCGTCCTGTCCGCTCCCGACGGCGGCAAGCATGTGCAGGTGACCCCAACCCAACAGCTGCAGCAACAATCCCAGCCGTCGGCCCCGACATCGGTGACTAGATCGGCGGTCTGCCGCCCCCTCCACCCCAACGGCAGCAAGCAGCAGCAGTTCATCTCAAAGTTAATCCAAGATCAGGAGGTACTACCTACTTACTGCACCACACCACTGCTTGCTTAGGTTTATTTCGGATCCGCTATTGTTGATACTCTGCTTCTTTTTATAAGCTATATATACGAAAATCCATTTCTGCACCCACGCTGACGAAAAAAATCAAAACAAATACTAGAAAATTTCTAAAAATTATAAAAAAAAAATCCGTGGTAGAAAATTTGATGCTTGAGGTCCCTTTCAATTTTCAAATCATTTGGACATCTGAGCAGCTCTCGGCAAAAAAGACAAATTGGGGGTTTGTAAAAAAGTTACTGTTCATGTACTGTTTTTGTCCAATTTGCCTTTTTTGCTGAGAGCTGCTCAGATGTCCAAGTGATTTTAAATTTGTAGCGGGTCTCATGCATCAAATTTTTTACCACACAAAAAATTTATGGAATTTTTTTTTATTATTATTTTTTACGAATTTTTTCTAACCAGGTGCAGATGAGCCTGGGCACCGAAACGCCGTCTATATATATACAGAAGAAAAGTTTTTAGAGAAACTTGAATTCGACACCAACGTTTAAATCTGTAGCAGTGAACTAGAATCTTCATGTAGTTTCTACCTGTCTCCCGACTCCAATTTTCAGCCACACACACACACACACACACACACATCACATAATTGAAACGATTTTCATATATGCATTGAGATTCAGACTGCACCCGGAACACCAACTTATAGGAATTATTACAGCAGAGATGTTTTGAATAAATCTCTGTTGCGACTAGTATAGACTATTGCTTGAACAGCCGAACTGACTGTCCAGCATTCATTTTCTTCCCCTTTATGATAATTCAAAACTGAACACGGAGAAAGGGTATCCACAGAAATATCACCATTGGAAAGAGCAGTGTCCGTAGTAGCACCTTCTCCCCAGTAGCCCTTAACAGTGACCCTTTGCCTCATCACGCTTCATTCCTTCCTTTGACACTTCTCATCTCCACATTCGTCGTACAATGACACACAAGGACAAACCATTAACACAAAGTTCCAGAGCTTGCAGTAGTCATATTGTTGTTGGGTTGTTCCATACGAAATACAGTAAGAGCAAAGCATCATGGGACTTCACAAAATGAAAATGGCACACAAAGCCCATAGCACACTGTACCAAAAAATTATCGCCCTGGTGGTGGAAACATAGAGAGAAAAGCGTCCAGATTGCAGAAGCAATTGAAAAGGACCAAGAGTTTCCTGAAATGTTGTGAAAGAATTTTCCCAGGCATGATTTGATGGAATCGGTCTATCTATGACATCAAGCAAATCCAAACAGCGATAATCATATACATAATGAAACAAACTAACTCACTCTCATTTTGAGTCCTGATGGCAAGGAAGGCCAACCAACAATATATATTGTTTTAGGAATTATTACAGAAGCAACCAACAATGCATGAAAATCTACAATCACAAAGAAATTAATAGTTGTTGATACTATTAGACTACCGTAGGACTCCTGACAAACAATAAAATGCGTGCACACTTACAATGCATAAGAAATCCTTACATTTCTTAATAACCGAGGGAGGTAGACTGCTGTATTTTGCTAGGAACGGAGCTCTGGAACATGCTTCATCTTGTTGTGCATCTGGTTCAAATTCCACTGGGCCTTGAAGTCCTTGTGCAGTCCCAGCATCCAGAGCTTCTTGAGGGTTCCAAGGGATTCAATGCCACGAGGGACCATATTCAGCTCCGAGAGCGACACAATGTAGATCCCATCAATGTGTGGAATGGCACCCTCTTCAATCTCCAGTTGCTTGACATTAGGCATGCACTTCAAGACGAGTGTCTTCAGCTTAGAAAAGGACCCTGCAGAAAGGACCAATATTGCTGCACTACTCACCCTGTTAAGACTGAGATAAGTTAGAGCTGGCAGATGAGATGCCAACAACTGCAGCGGATCTTCTTTCCCAAGATTGCACCAACTTAGAGCCAAGTACTTGAGATTCCTCCCATGGCCCTGAAATATTGGGCACTTGAGTGTCCCATCAGCCCAGCCACCTCTGATGATTAGCCTGTGGAGATTTTTAGAAACTGGCTTGAGTGCCTGGAAACTAATTGTTACCTTCTCATCAAATGCAGAGAGAAGTAAGCTCGAAAGCAGGGTCATATCTGAGAGAGTTTTGAAAAGGTCATCACAATTAGATGCATTGATGTTATCAACCCAAACAGTCTGCAGCTTCTTCATTTTCTTCAGCTCTAGCGACAAGTCTTTGCTGGCATGAACGGTCTCAAGAGTTTGCAGTTCTTGAAAGTTGGAGATCATTTGAGGCGCCTCAACTCCAACAAAGTACCGGAACTCCGTCTGCTTCTCATCAGCAAACCTGTCCGCTAAAAGGTGTCGCAGCTTCTCAACCTTTACAATTCCTGGTGGTAGGTTTTCTACTCTTGTTTGCTTGATGTCCAATGTCTCGAGGTTTGAGAGTTTACAAATGGTGTCTGGCAGTGACTGGACATTGGTACGCCTTAAGCCAATGTATCGGAGATTAAACAAATTCCCAATGGATGCTGGCACTTGGGTTATTGCAGAGTCTTGAAGCTCGAGAACAGTAAGGTAGCTGGATCCAGACAAAACTGATGAAAGCATGTTGGTAGAGGACGAAGCTGCCGCGAGTGACAAGATGGTACGGAGGCGTGGAAATTCCACTCCTGCAGCTGCCTTAGTGTCTACCCAACCATATGTCGAGAACCGACGAACTTCTTTATCCATGAGAATCATTTCGCCTGGATCATTTGCTGAGCCAAACTTCTCGTCCTTCGCCACGGCAAGAGCCAGGTCACGAACAATATCGTGCATCTTACATTTACTAACTCGGGAGAGCTCATCCCACTCCACAACTTCCAACATATTCCGGCTGATGAGCTCCATGAGATTTCCTTCAGCAACTTCCTCTGGCGTGCTGTTTTCTTTCTTCATCGCGAATCCTTCAGCAACCCACAGGCGCACAAGGATCTCCCGTGGCATTGCATAGTCTTCAGGGAACAAGCTGCAGTACAGTAAGCAGTTCCTGAGATCACCTGGCAAGTCACGGTAACTCAGATTAAGTACAGCTTGGACATGGTTATTCCCCCGCAGCTCGCTTCGGAGATGATTGTACATGTGATTCCAGGCGTGCTCTGTCGCTTGCTTCTTGGACAATAGGCTTCCAGAAGATACAATGGCCAATGGCAGGCCATGACACCTCTCAACTACATCAGCAGCCACCTTCTCGAGCTCCGGAGGGCACTCATGATCCGGGCTGTTGTGGAAAGCCCTTGAGCAAAAGAGCTTGAACGACTCGGCACTGCCCAATGGCTGGAGTAGCAGGCGGCGACTTGGTGGAGCAAGGGCCGCAACATCTTCCTTCCTTGTTGTGATCATAACACGGCTCCCTTGAAGACCCTGGAACGCATTGCACATCTGAGTATATGCCTCTGTGTCCCACACATCATCAAGCACGATCAAACACTTCTTGCCTTGCAGTATCTTCTTTATTGCTTCTATCAATTCATAAACATCAGCTTTGGCCCCCACGCTAAGAATAGGTGGCATCAGTGACTCTTGTGTGTGCTGTATCTTGGTGAACAATGCCCCCAGCAAATCAACCACATCATAGGCCTGGGACACCACAATCCAAGCATGAGCATCAGGGAAGTTGGTTTTCTCCCGGTCAAACACATTCTTCACAAGCGTGGTTTTCCCCAAGCCTCCCATACCAGAAATTGTTATCACCGTGCTTTCTTTATCATCGCTGGTCAGCCATTCAGTCAACTTACTCCTGTTTTCCTCAATTCCCACAAGATCCTCGTCACTAAAACGTTCTGGAAAGCAGCTCCCAGACCGCTGCTTATCAATCTTTGCATGATCAGTTTTGATGGGTTGAACAGTGTCCCTCCATAATTTAGACAGTCCTTTGATGCGCAGCATCTCCTTCTCTATCTCTTCAACCTCATCGGCAATCTTACTAAAGACCTTTATATGGCGTGAACCTCTGAAGATGTACCGGTGCAGGAAGCCTTCATCCTTGAGCTTAAGAGCCTCATACGAGTACTTATCAATTACATCCTCGACACGGTAGGCCAGCTTCCTTACATGTCCAATCCAACCCTTGATGACATTGTTGCTGAGTTGTGTTGTACCGAAATCTTGAATAATATCCTTCATCGTCGTCAGTTCTATGTCGATTATTTTGACCTTTGCCGGCAATTCCTTTAGAGCATCAACCTTCCTCGACAGCTTCTGTACCACAGCTGTGACAGCTTCATTCAAAACAACTGTCCCAATCTTTGACACAGCAATGAGTATCGCCTCCGCCATTCGCTTCTGAAAAACACCAACACCCAACAGGTTATATGATGCATCATACAAGAAGCTGGGATCGAGTACAACAAGTAGTAGTTGATGCATGCATGGTAATAGTAGTGGACCAGTACGAACCCCAGATGAAGGAGGTGCATGGTAATAAATAGGCTAGCAATTCTGGCAAGAAATCATGAAGGGGATAACTATGTACTCTCTCTGTTCCTAAATACAAATCTTTTTTAAAGCTTTAAAGACTTATATTTAGGAACGGAAGGATTATATACTGAAAAGTTGCTAAGAAATTAGTAAAATAGGCCATCAGAGCATGCACGAGCGCCTCCCTGTGGTGGCGGCGGCGGGGTCGAGGCAGAGCATGGAGGAGGAGCGGCATCAGCAATCAATAGCAGGGCGGCACGCGGATGCTCGGCGGGCGACAGTGTGATGTGTGATGCGGCGGCGGTGCGCGCGGCCATTTGGGTTGAGGCATCCGTTCGCGCGCTAATGGGGCGGCTACGGCGACTATTTATCGCATTAAGCGAGATGAAAAGTTTCTCTCGGTGAGGCATCTGCAGATATTGGGCCAGCCCACTCGCGTGCAATTAATAAAGGAAAACGGAGAGGAGAAATGGGGGCGCGCAGGCCCTCCTGGTTGAGGCGGAGTGCGACGGTAATGTATCTGGTGCATCCGCAGTTGTGGTACTACCGGTGCACCGGATGCCATAGAATATATATTTTTTTAATCTGAAAAAAATCTGGCACGTTAACGCAACATCAATGTATGATGTCACTTTTGTACAATAATTGAAATATTTTTTGAGATACAAAAATCACAAATTTTACATCAGTGTGATAATGTGTCAAATCTAAAGCCCAAGTTATGTTATATACTATTCAATGTTGAATTTGTCATTTTTGTTTTTGAGTTATTTTTCGAATTTTGACTTGAAATTTTATGACAACCTACATTGATGTTGTGTGAGTGTACTAAAAACTTTTTAATTTTTTTGAACTTTCTAAAGTACAATGTGAGTTTGGTACATTGATAGCACCACAAGCTTCGGAGCACCATATATTTTCCCAGAGGACGAGTAGCCACTAGGCTAGACTCCTCGTCCGTGATGTACAAGTACGGTGGTAGTTCTTACGTCAAAACAAGTCTGGGTTTTCAATTGTCTCTTCTCTGTTTTTTCCAGTTTCTTTTTGGTTTTTTCTTCGCTTTTTCTTCTTTCATTGGTTTTTCTTTACTTTATTGTTTTGCTGTTTTTCTTTGGTTTTCATTTTTGTTCTTTTCTTTCTTTTCTTTTTTCTTCTCCTTTTTTTCAATCATTATTGCATTTGTTTCTTTCTTTTTTTCCTTTTTCTTTGGTTTATTTATTTCTTTTTGGGTTTTATTTTTTGCTCTCTCTCTTTCTTTTGGTTTCATTCTACATTTTTTGTATATGTCAACATTTTTCTAATACAAATTTAGCATTCTTAAAATACAAATTTAACATTTTTTTAATACATGGTCGACATTTTTTCTATACACTTTTCCAATTTCTTGATTAACATTTTTGAAACACTTGTTTGTCATTTTGTTCAAATGCTTGATTAACACTTTTGTATACATGATAAAAAAATCTTAATTTTTAAATACGTGTTAAAAATTTTCTATACACATTTAACATTTCAAAATGCTTGATTAGCATTTTTAAGTAAGAGGCACGGTTGTGCTTTCATGAGAGTCATGGCCGTGACTCTCGAAAACGAAAAAAAAACACGTTTTATGTTTTTTTTTCTTTCGTGAGTCACAATTTTGCTTTCGTGAAAGGTAGGGGTGTGCTTTCGCGAGAGTCACGGCCGTGCCTCTTCGAAAACGGAAAAAACATGTTTTCTCTTCTTTTTTTTTTCCTTCCGTGAGAGTCACGATTTTGCTTCCGCGAGAAGCACGGTTGTGATTTCGTGAGAGGCACGGGCATGCCTCTTTCGAAAAGGGAAAAAACCCGTGCTCCCGGTTTGGTTTTTTCGTGAAAAAAAAGTTCGTCAAAACCTATGAACATGGGATCTAGTTTTGAATATCTCAACGCGAGGAATCCAACGGTGAAAGCGGTTCGAAATTTGGACGCACCGTTTGAGAGATAAAACATTTTTGAATAAATGGATCTACGAAAAAAGGGAAACTCTCAGGTTTCGTTTTACAACGGAGTTGATGTGATCTTTGCAACGAGTACTCCTCAACTAGTGATTTCGTAACGTTGCTCTCATGGATTCCGAGCTTATTATTCATCGGGTTGGACCTGGGCCGACTCACCTATCGAGCCCAGCCAAGTTTAGGTGTATTAACAGTATTACATTAAAAAAATCTCTATTAACATAATATCATTAAAATTTCAAATTCCCCTAAAAAAATTGAAATTTCAAATATCCTAATTCGTTTTACAACGGACATGTTGAATGCTCGGTAAATATGCAAATTTTCAGGAAGAAAATATATTTCTAATGCTCTAAAAACAATATTGGCTCTAGAAAAATGCTTACAGAAGTCTTTCTGAGCCTCGGTTTTGTGTTTTTTCTCCTAGGCACAAGGAACTTCACAAAAAATTGCACATACGTGGAACATTCAACAATGTTTGTTGAATTTTCTTTCAATTATTTTTACTATTTCTTCCAATTTTAATGTTCAAGAGGTGCATGTGAGCTCGATCAGAAACTCCCTATCCCACTACTGAGCCATTTGGGTCGCATCCTAGAGATAAAAATGTAAAATGTATATATCCAAAAAATGATTAAAAATGTACATTATCGATCGGACGCTCCATCTAGCGCACCAAACTGTTCTAAACCAAACGATGCCACGCGACATATTTGGTTGTAA
Organism: Triticum dicoccoides; assembly: GCF_002162155.2. Classification (NCBI taxonomy): domain Eukaryota; kingdom Viridiplantae; phylum Streptophyta; class Magnoliopsida; order Poales; family Poaceae; genus Triticum; species Triticum dicoccoides. The sequence continues at coordinate 10,530,414 of NC_041380.1, forward strand.
AAAGTGAAGTTTATTCTCTTTTTAACATAAAACCTAACATGTTACTATTTTGTGGCTTGATGTTTGCCGGTGCGCATTAGTCCAACCAGATTCTAGATACATTGCCAAAGATCACCGCCTCATCCTATTTCATTTTTTTTCTTTGGAGGGAGCCTTAGCGAGTTCCATTGCAACTTGTTCGAATTCGGACAGTAGGCCTCCCAACTCACTACAAAGGCAAGAACCAACGGCATGTACAATAGTGGCATATGGATACAGATGCCTCATGACAAAAAATGTATAGCAGCATATAGAACATCTTTACATTCACTCCAACTTTTCGTTTCAATTTCTGCATTTTCTTATTTCAATAATTCAATCACTGGTTTCTCGGCTCATTAAGCTCGTAACTTGATTCTTAATGAATAGATCCAATCACTGGTTTCAGCTCTTTAAACTTAACGAGCTTAAGAAGCTAGCTAACGAGTTTCATGAGCAGATTGCTAATCTCATTTAATAAAATACATCACATCTTTTTTTAATGTTAAGTGACAACATTTCTTGGTACCTCAACCAATGTATTCCATCTAATATATCCGACCTAGCCTATAGGAGACAATAACTAGTACCTGCTCACGTGATTATTTCCTTCCTTCATAAAAACACATCGCAGCTAAACCAACAGAGGGTAATGCCTGTCAACGAGTAGTCACAAGCGCTCATGAGGTTAACAAGCTCTAAAGGAATATTTTGATCGGATTTCTTTGTTAGTAAAGCTCAACGAGCTTAATGAGCCGAACAGCTTGTTAGTCTACTCCTAACAATTGTGGAGCTACACTCCTGTCAAGGTTGCTGAAATCGGCAAGAATGACGATCTATGTTGAATAATAACGAGGGGGGTGTTTAATTGGGCTAGTTAGGCCGTCTTCTGCCTTTTTGGGCCTTGCTCACAAAAACCTAGGTGTCGTCAGGCCACAACAGGCCTGCATAGGGTGATATATGCTCGTGAATCCAGAAACTAGCTAGAAGGCTGAAGCCTAATCGATTAGAGTTTCTCATCAGTATGAAATAGAGTCAATTACACCGTAGGTGCTAAAACTTGGCACAAATAATCACTTTAATGCTAGAACTTGTGATGTACATATAAGTGGTTCAAGAACTTGGCTTGACGGTGCAAATACGGTGTTATATACGCCTGCTGCGATTGACTAGGTGTGCCAGCTCGGCGTGAGGCCCGCTGTCAGTGAGACGAAGGGGAGGGCATGGCGTGTGGTTTGTCTTTTCACGACAAACCCCTCAATTTTTTTCTCTCACAAAAAGTCGCTCCTGAGAAATTGTACATAAAATGAAAATGCTAGTCCTGAGATTCAAACAAACGACGTACAGATTACCTGCACAGTTGGCTATCCAGCACAACGAGTCGGATTTGACAACATATTAAGATATATGAACTTTATATACTTTAGGCTGAACAATACAAATTAAGAACTTTAATCCCATAAACAAGTTAAATACCGGGGCATACCACCCCAACACAAGACGTCTCTTGTTTAAAAAGTATACTTACGCTATCCATAATTCAAAAGGTTCATGTCATTGTAAAGAGAATTCATGTGTTATTTTAAAACATAGTCATACAATTTAAAATATTTATGAATTATAAAAATTGTTTATATGATTTAAATATTACACAATCAGAATCTGCAATCCGATGGCACAATAGGCTCATATTTATTTTTCATACATATTTTATATTTAGTTTTAGGTACAAATATTTTTAAAAAATAGAAACCACAAAATTTTTATTAAAACACATGAACTCTTTTTAAAATAACCTAAAATTTTCTTAAACCATGATCACTTTTATATGCTATATGAATATGATATTGAAAATCAGGAAAAAGATAAACATGTATACGAACTTATTTAAATATATAAAAAATTCTAAAATTAATTTAATATTTTCTTAAAATATGAACACGTTTTAAATCATAGTTTTTTAAGGTCATAAGTTAATTATATCAGTTTTTGTTAAATTTAGTATGGCGATATGTTTTCATGTTAGATGAACATTTTTAATGTAATTTATTTTATTTATATGTATATTATTTATAACACATCATTATAATTACAAAATTTTAAAATGCGAAAAACTAAAATGTTGAAATTGTCCGCACTGACTACAATTCAGTTTAGCCACGCAATCATTTTGTGTTATAGTCATAAAATTTAATTATATGGATTTTGTTAAATTAGTACATGGATATGTTTTGATGTTATATGACATTTTCAATGTAATTTATTTTGCTTATATGTGTATTATTTGTATCACATATTATGGTTTACATAATTTTTAGAAAATTTAAAAACTGGAAAAAATGAAAATGTTGAAAATGAAAGTGTTGTGTTATTTTCATAAAGTGTAATTGACATCAGAATAACTTGCAAGAAGTCTAGCTAGGTGGTTTGGCCAGAACCTGCTCACGCAATCTGCAGGTCGCTGGTTCAAACCTTGGCTGACCATTTTCTTTTTTTGTACTTTTTCATGGAGAAAAAATATACTCCCTCCATTCCAAAATATAGAGCGCCCGCGCTTCCTGAGGTCCAACTTTGACCATAAATTTAACCAACGAAACCAACTGCGGCGGGAGAAAAAATTATATAATTGAAAACTTCTTTTGAATATGAATTCACTGATATAATTTTTGCTCCCGCCGCAATCGGTCTTGGTAGTTAAATTTACGGCCAAAGTTGAAGCACGGAGATAGAGGAAGCACTACATTGTGGAATGGAGGGAGTATCAGGGGCTTTTCACAAAATAAACTGGCCACACGCCCAGCCCAACCCTTTTTGGCCACTGAAAGTGGGCTCCTTGCCATGTGGGAACGCCAAGTCAGAGCTGCAGGCTCATACAACACCGTATTGGCATCAGCAAGCCAAGTTCTTGAACCACTTATATGTACACCACAAGTTCCAGCACTAAAATGACTTTTTGTGTTAAGTTGTAGCACCAGTGGTGTAATACACTCTATGAAATACTTCATACGGCGTGCACATGCAATAAATAGCGCAATCCCTGTTTGACGCATTAAGCGTCAGAATGTAATCATTTCGCCCAGATGAGGGGGACCCGGCAATGTAAATGGGCTTGTCCATTTTAGATAGTGAATCTACTATAGCATCCTGTTATGAGAACCTTCTAGAAGGTCCTGATAATTTTTCTATATTTTCTTTGCAGGTTTATTTTGTGTTTTGCATTTCCTTTCTTTTTAATCAAAACTTAAAAAATTGTTCATAATTCTTAAGAATGTTTGCAATTTTTTTTTAAAATCATGTTTTCCAAAACATATTCACCATATCTATAAAAAATGTTTGCAAATTCAGAAACATATTGGAGTTTATGAAAAAGTACAAAACTTATAGAAAGGTTTGGTTTTTTAGAAAATATTCACAAATTTAAAAAATGCACGTGTTTTGAAATTGTTCAGTTTTTGACAAAAGTTCGAGCTTTAAACAAGTTCATTTTTATCTGTGTTTTCATAACATTTTGGCAACTTGGGCAAAATGTTAACTTTTTATTTTTGGGTTTTTGGTATTTGGTGGGTTTTTCCTATGTTTTGACTGGAAAAAACTATTTTACTTTTTAGTTTTTGGGTTGCAATGCTTTTCATGAGAAGTACAAAATGTGCTTCTGCGAGAAGTAGTGCTTCCTGAAAAGGGAGAAGCACAATTGTGCTTCGCAAAATAAAAACACACTAGGTGCTTTCGTGAGAAGTACAACTGTGCTTCCTAAATAGGAAAACACACAATTGTGCCTCCTCGAAAAAGGGAAAATCACAACACGTACTTCCATGAGAGGCACAACCATGCTTCCCAAAAAGGAAAAAGTACAACTGGTCTTCCACGAAAAAGATAAAAAGCCAAGGCTATGCTTCCCGAAAAGGAAAAATCAAGAACTGTGCTTCCAGAGAAGGGAAAAGCACATCTAGGGTTCCCAAAGAGTGTGAAAAGGCACAATTGTGCTTCTGTGGTTTTCTTCGGGTATTTTTTAAGATTATCGGTTTCTATTTTTTGTTTTTTTGTTTTCCGCCTTTTTGGTTTCCATTTTGCTGTTTACAGTTTTTTTGATTACCTATATTTTCTGATTTTTTCGTCCTTTTCCCGTTGAAACCTATTAACCTGGGAACTAATTTTGAAGATCTCGATGCAGAAAAAATCCTATGACGAAATCGGTTCATGATTTGGACACATGATTCAAGAGGTAAAAGATTAAAAAAGTTCTACAGATAAGAGAAAAAGTCTCAGGTTGCGACAAATGGGCGCACTACACTTATCAGCAATAGAGAAAGTGGGAGTGACCTTTGCAAAGAGTACCTTTTAATTAGTGATTTTTCCAAATAGTGTCTCACCGGTAGGAGGCGCACACCCCCACTCCCTTGTTTAGTTTTTTGACTGGCTGACCCGTTCTTTTTCCTCGATGATGTTTGGTTCTTCTTGTCTGGATTCTCTAATTTTTGCAGCTGAGTTTTGTTCCTTCTTCTTTTTTCTTTTTTATCTCTAGTTTTATTCATGAACGTTTTCGAGTCCACGAACATTATTTTGGTTTTGTGATTTTTAAAATATTTGTGAACTCATTTTGGAATCCATGAACATTTTTTTCTGATTCAAGATATTTTTTTAATTCATGAACGTTTTTCCAATTCATGAACATTTTTCAATCCGTGAACAATTTCCAAATTCCTGAAAATATTTTTCAAGTTAGTGAACATTTTCAATATTCTTTTTTCCCTAAAACATCAAACCAATGGGCAAATGATGAGGGAAGAAAACAGTGAAGAGGGCCCGAGCGACCGATTTACTAGGTCACGGCCGGGCGATGCATATTCGCTGTTGCGCCAACTTGTGCATAAGGTTCTGAATCAGAGGACCCCGCGTGCACCGCTTATACCACTAGAAACAGGAAGGATGAAGGAAAAAAAAGAAAGGTTGAAGGCAAAAATGACGAGAAGTGAACCAAATGTGTTACATCCTTTTTGGCTCCAGACTGTTAGTCTGCGTGTAGCATGCTGAGTGTGTCCCTGCCTTAGCTCGAAGATGGAGCGCCGAAGATGGGAGGTGGCAGAGGAGATGGCTCACGAAGAGATTGCGTGTGACACATCTCAAGTCACGCCGTAATTCGGGCGGCCAACAATAACAAAGTAGGCGCGAGAGCTAGGCTGATCGTTGTGGGAGTATCATAACTTAGCATTATACATGTCAATTAGGCAATTTTATTTTCATTCCCCCCCTCCTTCTAATTTTCGCTCGACCTCATCTTTACCCCTAAATAAAAACAGTGCTCAACTATACTCCTGTTCCATCTGGTGCCCTTATGGAATACCCCTAAGTGTCATTTTCGTCCGGTCAAAGGGGTTTGTCCATCGGATAGACGTTTTCTGGACATACTTGCCCTTGTTTGCAATGCCACTGACATATGGGGCCTACCTTGGGCAAAAAAGAAAAAAAATCTCTCTCTTATAGGTGGACCCCACCCTAGAAACACACTCTCTCTCTCTCTTACCAGCCAGGCCCATAGTCAGATGAGGCTACCAGGGTGTACCCCTAGCTCGCACGCATCCAGGGCATGCAACAGGAGGTCGCGGGGTGGCCAAAGGCGAGTTAGCGGCGTACCTAAACGCTGGCAGCAGCTCGGACGTGACTACGATGACTCTATATGGCACGGGTGAGTAGGATGATGGGCTCATTAGCCTACTGGAGATGCTAGGAGCGCACTGACACGCTCACGACGACGAGCACGAGCTGCAGCGATGGCAGGCGACCATGGCGTCAACAGAGCTCGGCCATGGTGGGGATCATAGCCAGAGCATGAAATCGAGGAGGGTGCAGAGGGGAAAGGTTCGTGAGATCACAGCAAAGCTATCGGTGCAGTTGGTGAGGTGGGGGAGGCTCTCCAGACGATGAATCGAGCGACGGCGGTGATTTGGTTGATTTTGGCCCTCCTAGATCGAACCCGTTGGTGGTGAGGTAGAAGGCGTTCTGGCAGAGCTCTTGGACATGGTGGTTGGAGGGAGACTAGCCAGAGGCTACGCAGCCGCGGAGCGACGGCAAGTGGCAGCTCTCGGAGACAATCCAGGCTGAAGGTTGAAGACAACTATCTGTGGTGGTGGGCTAGGCTAGCTACATGGGCCGGCTATAGGTAAGTTTCTCTCTGTCTTTTTCTTCTTCCTTTGTTTCAGTTTTTTTCTTTTTCTTCAGCGAGGGGTAAAATGTCCAGAAAACATCCATGTGATGGTCAAACCCCTTGACCAGACGGAAACGGCACGGAGGGGTATTTTCAGAAAGGCACCAAACAGAAGAGGGTATAATTGAGCACTGTTTTTATTTAGGGGTAAAAATAAGGTGGGGCTCAAATTAGGCTGAAAAATGAAAATGTCCCTAAGAAATATTATACAACTACAGTCTTGCATGACAATGAATAAGCTATTAATCTACGATAGTATGCATTACGAAGGTAGTGTTATACACTACTATCATATGCATAATACTAACTTGTGATACTCTTCACTACAAGCAGCCTAAGGCGCGATTCCTCCTGTCATATTTTTAGTTTGGTGGACGTTGGCTCGTTAGCACTCCAGTTAGCGGTAGGCAAGCGCACAACATCAGTGACCTTCCAACCTGGGCAATGCAAGAACCAAAAGGCAACAAGTAGCAACAGATCGGCAACGACAAGGGCCATGGTCGGCCCACGGCGAACCATTCTCTGTAATCTAGTGAGAAATTTCGCAAGTGATAACGAATGATGGCATTAATAACTAGACTTGTTAAAGATCAGACTTGGATTCTTTTTTGTTGACACTATAAGAGATTCACAAGTGAATCTATTAGTGTATACATATGTCTGGGTAGACTAAAATAAAGTACTTTTAACTTGTTGTGTTCCCAGGTTTTGGCAAGCTGCTAGCTCCACCACTGGAAAGACAAACGTGTTGTGGCTCATGGCCTTTGCTCGCAGATCTATCCAGGAGGAAGATAGATCTGAGAGGATAATGAGGAATTCAGGGGTGGGTGGGGAGACATATATGAGAGGAGTAAGAGCCTCTCCAGCCGCGCTTCCAATAAGGCCCCCCAGACGACTTTTCGGCCGCCGGCGCCGAAAAATCGGCCCAGTCGCGTCCTCAAGGACCCATTTTTCATCGGCTCGGGCTGAAATTTGCGCCGGCGGACCTAACCCGAACCTAGCGTGCTGGGGGCGCTCGGGGGGCGCCGGGCGAATCGTTTTTGGCGCGAAACAGCCGCGGGCCCTCCTTGCCAGCGACTCGTCTCTCTTCTCGCCGCTTCATCGTCCTCATCGCCTCGTTTCCCGCGGCGAATCAATGCCAAAGCCACCGCGCGCTGCCGTGCCGGTCAGCCTCCTTCATTGATGCCACACGGGTGCGCAGTAACCGGACGACGCGCGTCCCCTCGCTCGCCACACGTACGAGCGGCGCCTCCGCCTAACCCCAGCGCGCCGGTGACACGCACATAATCTCCACCGCTGCAGCGCCATTTCTCCCCCTTTCCTCCCTCTCCTCTCGCCGTCTTCAGTTCAAAGCATGGCGAACGCTTCCCAGGCGACGGTGCGGCGGCGAACGGCTTCGGCAGCCGCCACCTTCACGAGGACGAAACTCGGCTCCTCTTCGAGGCCGAGTACCCGGTCCCGCCGGACATGCGGGTGCCGGGGGCATGGAGGATCAGCGCCGGTGGGTCCCGGTGCCACCACCGCCCACCGGGGCGGCGCGGCGTGCGGAGATCACGCGTATCCGCGCCTCTCTACCGCGGGCGGCGAGGAAAGGTCCGCGGTATGTCCCCGACAGCCCGCTCTGGGAGCCCTACTTCCGCCGCCGCCACGCCGAGCAGCTAGAGGTCACCAACGGCGTCGTGCCCTCCGGAAGGCTCAACTCCGAAGGTCGGCGCCGATGGTGGAGCATGCCCGGCCGCACGCTGGAGGCCGTTCTCGAGTACATCGAGGGCGGCAACACGCTGAGGCTAGAGTACCCCGGTCCCCCGTCCATCTCTCGCCGGCGTGGGAGCTCGTGGACGCCGAGGCGCATGGACCTGGGGGCGTCCTCCTCCTCGTCCGGCCGCTCGTCCGACTCTCCCTGCCTCCGCCCCGTCAAGTCGGAGGCTCAGGACACGCCTGTCAGCGCGCGCACCCGCAGCTCCGACGTCCGCATTGACGACTCCGCCCCCCGCCTCTGGCCGCCTCGTCCTCGTCAGGCCGAAGCCGGAGCCCGGGCTCCCCACGGAGTACGAGGAGATAGCCCGGCGCGGCTTCTCCGACGAGGACGCCCTACGGTGGGCGCGGGACGACTACCTCCGCGACGAGATGGTCCGGCAATGCCGGGCCCTGGAGGAGATAGCCGCCAGCAAACGTGGGCGCGAGGACGAGCGCGGCATCGTGATCCTCGACAGCGACGACGACGAGAACGCCCCCGGACCGTCCAACCCGCCACGCCAATCCGGGGAGGGTTGGCGGCCGCGGAGGAGGCGGCGGCGACGACGACGACGGCGACTACACGCGGTTCTACCGCCTCCTCGGCATGTAGAACTGTAAGGGCGGCGGACGGCGAGGAGCAGTCTAGTAGCATTTTAAAAAAAATATTTTAGATATGTACGAACTCGCCGAAGTTTGATTGAATTTGCGTTGTATTTGTGTCGAAATTAATTTTTTTTAAACATGGGTGCCGCGACTAGGGGGCATCACGCCCCAGCACGTGGTTTACGTCGGTGCGCCCCTAGAAGACGATTTTTAGCATCTCCTGAGGGGCCAACGGCTGGAGATGCTCTAAGATAGAGCTAGCTGGGCGAGGTGGACTTGATGGAGGTAGATAATTTGTGGCTAAGTTCATGCTTGGTTCCTGAACATGTTCCTATCACTAGTGGAAATCGCTTACTTTGACAAGTGCCCAACACGCTCGGCGAAGGATGAAAGAAACTTGACAACGCCTTTGTCCAGAACAGTTCTCGGCAAAAGACATTCGGTGTACACCCTAAGAAAACCAGAACTTTGTCGAGTACCGTCTGTTGGGTACTCGACATACTTATTGCCAAGATCCAAATATGTACTCTCAGCAAAATAAAGTGATTTCACGACCATGAGTGGAGAACGGCGCCATCAGATCTTTGCCGAGTTCTCTCGACAAACACCTTCCTATTTGTCAAGTGTCAACTCTCGGCTACCTACCACCAACAACTATCTAGGTGTTGTCACGTGCCATCTTTTGCCGAGAGCTGTCGCCAAGCTCCAAGTACTCCCTTCTTTTTAAATTACTCGTAGTAGAAATAAATGTATCTAGAACTAAAAACATCTAGATACATCCATACCTGCGACAAATAATTCGGAATGAAGGGAATAGTATAGAATAGCTTGGTCGTATAGAACACAATAACTACCACTAGGTTGTACAGCGAGCTCCTCTGGACCACACCGTCACCGTGGTGCATTTAACTCTCTCTCTCTCTCTCATCACCTCTTCGTGATTTATGTTGAGGATAAAAAGACCAGTCCCTCGCAATTGTGCAATGCTTGCACGAGATATGTTTGGCCGTTGGGTACGCTCGGAACAAGGGCTCGGCATGATTTTACCCAGGTCCGATCTCCTTCGTGTCGGGCAATAGCCCTACTCCTATTTGGATTTGATCATATCTTTGTAAAAAATATACCAACCTATGAAGAAGTTAATTACATCTTACATTGCTTTTGGATGTCTTCATTGGAAGACTGGAATCTGAATTCGTATTGGTAAACTTCCAATTCACATGTTTGGTTGGACACCGAATTGGCACCCCGTAATGAAACCAAATTCAGGACGAAATCGCTTCCACCCAAAGTACCCGCCCACAACACGGAGGCCTCCCGCTGTGAATTGCTCTGAAATGGCTCCTCCCGCAAAAACGTACCGCTTCAGCCTCTTCCCCCCGCCCCCCTGCCGAACAGATAAGGAGAGAGGAACGAGAGGGCGGCGGTGTCGACAGGGCTGGCGGCGGCGCTCAGGTCCGTTCCCTCTCCGGCCCCCTCCTACTGCCGCAAGCTCCGGCGCCGCCGCATCCCCCCTGGTCCATCCTCGTCCACCGCATCTCCTAGGTCGTGCCACCATCCTCCGTCCTCCTCCTAGGTCGCGGCTCCGTTCCCATCTCCGGTTAGGTCCTCCCCTAGGTCGCGGCCTCGTCCCCGTCTCCGGTCGACTTGCTTGTGGATCGCGGCTCTATCCCCCATCTTCGGTCGGTTCATAGCTCGCGGCTCCCTCTGCAGTCCCGGGTCGCTGTGACTCGTCCTCCCGGGTCGCGCCACTCCTCCCATGCCCGTGGCTCCCTAGTCCCCGTCCGCTGCGTCTCGGGCAGCTGCCTGTACATCCACGAGAGCAGCCCGCGTAGCTGCCCTCTGTTCTAAATCTCTCTGAACCCCTGTTTGTTCTCTATAGTCTGAACCCTCAACTGTCTTTTTAATCTTTTTTCCCTAATCAGCTGCACCAAGACTAATTTTTTTTGTTCAACACTGCAGATTTATGAAGTGTTCATCAATCTGCATGCCTGTTGAAGGTATATGGCTGAATCCCTTCTGCTTTGTCTATGCATTTGTGTATGTGATGTCTCTTTGATTGCCTTACGACTAGACAATTCAACTGTAATTTGTACAGCACAATGTCGTATCAATTGGAGTTGATTGAGTGGATAAATGAAGAAAATAAAAGACGGAAGAGGAAAATAATTGTTTTGACTAAATTGTTTGTTGAAACATGTGCTCTTGCATTAGCATTTGTTACTACACAAAGGGATAGGGGACCAAGGGACCTGGGAAGTTTTAATGATGATGAGGACAAGCATAGGCTTAGGAAATATTTGCTTAAAACCATGTATGATGGATGTGAAGTGGCATGCTACGATCAATTGCGTCTAACAAAACGAAACTTTCATGACCTTTGCACCATGTTACGGGTTCTTACTTGTAGTTGGCCATAGTATCAAGATGAGGATGTTGCGTGGCACATACAAGCGTTCTTTATGGAGATATGAAGAAGGACTTAGTTGATGCTTTCAAGACAACTGAGCCTATTCCACGACCAAAGGTTACCACACCCGCTGAAATACTTGATGCACTTAGGTTGATACACGATTTAGCTGAGCAAGATATGCTTCGATGTTACGGGAAGTTGGTACTCAATGATCGCCTACTTCAAGCTCTGAAGGAGCTGCTCATTACCATGAGGAAGACATGGCTGCTAATGTTGCCTTGAAGATCAATGCTTTTATGTGCTTTTGAACTTTGAACCATCTGTTTTATGTCATGTTGAACTTGGAACTATGTATGTACTGCCTTGTTGAACTTGGAACTACGTATGTACTGCCATGTACTGTTTATGTCAAGCATTTGGACCTATCTTCTAAATTGTTGTGATTTATGTCATGTACGAGACCATATTTGAGACTACATGCTATTTCTTATTGTTTCAAATTTTGTGTTATGTTATCGTAAAAAAATATTGTTGTTATTCTATCACCATTTGTGTTTCCTAATGCTTTTCTAGAATATTTAATTATTTTATTGCTATATATTCATTCATAGTCAGATTTCATTTTTGAGTGATGTAGAACATGGTATAACCTGGTAATGTAGCTATGCAATTTCAAAGTTTGTCATCCAAACAAGATTCTGTATTGAAATCTCAGAGGCATTTCAAGGGCCAATTCGTTAGACAACCAAACATGTGAATTCGTATTCGTCCCATTTCAGTTTCCACACTGATTTGCAATTCAGGCCAATTCAATACGGAGCTCTCCAATGGAGACATCCAAACGAAGCCTTACATGTGTTGCAGACTTATATGTTTTATGGAGTACCCAAGTGTAAGATTTTTGTTGATACTTATGTAGGAACATTTGTATGACAGCGTTTAAGAAAGACTATCCTAATCACCATTCATTCAAGGAAAGAGAATACGACAACGTTGAAAAGACTATATCCCAGTCTACATCTGTAAGTCCTCTGGGGAACAAACCATATAGCAAGTACAAAAAAAGTATAGAATACTGCACGGCTCGACAATTTTCAGATTAACATAAGTTGATTAATTTACAAAATTGAACATAAGTAAATTTACGAGTATTCAACCTTAAATTAAAGGCATACCTATTGGAGACTTGACCTGGAACCTTGTAGGTGTCCTGCAAACTCAAACTAGCTAGAACATCTAGTGAGATTGATGTCGAATGATGCAATCAAACCCTGCATAAAAAATATACACACAAAGATGCTTTAATTATCTAAGATTTTTTTCATAACTATGATAATCTATTGTGAATAAAAATAAATAGGATTTGAAATAATACCTAAATTAAAAACGAGCAGTTTTCGTGGAAACAGAACAAGCAGTTCAACTCACTAGCCACGTACATTTAATGATACACGATTTTTTTTTTTGAGGATCAATGATACACGATTTTAAGGGTGTTGTTTAGTTACCCACTAATTACAGGATACACGATATGCTGGCATCTTATTCTCCACTATTTACGGGATGTCGTCTATTGTCAATAAAAAAATTACGGGATGAATATCCATTGTGCGAACCAGACGGAGATTTCGGACATGAATCACAACATGGAAGAAAAACAATGCGGTGAACGTCGATTAGTAATTGGTTAGAACGATACAACTGCTTGCACGACAACTAGTTTATATGTATGTGTAGCAAGCGGTAGATTCATGCAACGGGGCCTATGGGACGAGGCAACCATGGCTGCGCAAGGTCGCTCGATCAGGGAGCCGGCAGCTAGTTAGTGCTCGAGCGGGACACCAGGAGGATTTAGATCCAGAGATAAAAAAAGTGCACTTGCATTAGCGAGCCAAAAAGTCTAAAGTACCCTTTGAACAAGGGAAATGTTTCGGGACGGCACGCCGGCTGAAATTTCAGCCGGTCGCTCTGGTGGCTCACGCACTGCACTACGTCCCTTATCTTATCTTTTCCTTACACCACATCACATTCAAATTGTATCCTCTCTCACTTTTCTACCTCGTCGCCGCCCAATCTTCTCGGCTCTCCTCCCCGACCTCTCCGACAAGAAGCTCCACGGGCTCTCTGGCGAACACGCCATGCTGCTGATGTGAGGTTCAGCCATGGTCCGCGAGCTCATAGAATTAGGGGCGGCCATGGCCTGCGAGCTCTCACTGCAAAATACGGCGGGGGCGGCGAGCGATCCCATGGCCGATGCTGCAAGCGAGGTGGCTGCCCGCGGATTGGATGGCGAGGTCGTCGACGTCGCGCTTCCCCCCACCACCCCCTGCCCCCTCCCCTCTGCGGCGCCACCGGACGCCCGCGCTGTGAGACAACAGCTGAAGCGGTCAAGCGGCCATGGTGGTGTTGCAAGCATCACCAACTACCGGCGATGTCAACAGCAGACGCCGGTGAGGAGACTGGGGCATTCGGTGCTGCAACAGGTGAATTTTTTGGCTGGAACTAGACCGGCAAAAGACTGCAACCAATAGCCGTCGACGGTGGAGATGAAGGCCCTCCGGGGCTGCAAACGGCAAGTGTTTTTGCTGGAAACGGTAAAAAAAAAGCTACATCCACACATGACCGGTGCTGGAACTGCACGACCGTCGAGTCGTTTTGCTGGCACCGGCTTGTTGTTCTGCTACAACCGGCAAAAAGTTTGCTGGATCCGGCGAGATTATTTTGTCTGCAACCGTCAGACGCATTTTTGCTGGAACCGTGATGATTTTTTGCTGGAATAGTTTTGTTTTTTGCTACCACCAACGAAACCCTGTTTTGTTGCCGGATTTTGCTCCTGCACATGGTGGTGGAAGCCGACGGTGGCGGCCGCAGAGGCTGCAACAGCGGGGTGCTGCAACCACGACGCCTCGTGCTGGAACCAATCCATGAAAAGCTGCAAACAGCAGAAGCTGGATCATGCATTTTGATTTTTGCTGGAACCAGCGCATTTGTTTGCTACTTTGATCTCTCTTGAAGTTTGCTGTTGTGGCTGTTTTTGCTGGAACCTTTGTCATTTTTGGCTGGAAGCGGCCATTTTTTTTTGCTTCAACTGATGATTGGAGATTTTTGCCGTTCATACTTTTCAATTGAAACATGACGCTGCTAGTTGACGACGGTGGCGAGCCGGATCCAACAACACAGGTTTTTTTGTTGCGACCATGGGACCTTGGCCTGGGATTTAGAGCTGCATCTCAATAGTGACCGCGCCCTGGGATCTACTGGCAGCTGTGTTGCCATCTCGGCGTTGGGGGCGGGACCTCATTGGTGCTGGCCGGTCACGGCCACGGCGGCGACCAGATGTTACCCACGGCCACGAGTATGGGATGGGGTGGGAGGTGGGTGGGGGACAGTGCTACACGATGGCGAGGGGCCAAGGGCCTGTTTTTTCTCGCGAGCGGCGCGGCGAAGAAGATGCCACAAGAGGGAGGACCAAAATCCAACGGCGCACACAAGGGGATGAATCAGGTGGCTGTGGTGCGACCGGCCGAAATTTCGGCCAGCGCACCGGCGCCTATCGCTGGCATTTGAAAAAAGGGTTAGATTTAACTGGTAGTCCTAACACTACTTAATATTTTTTTCAAGAAACTTCCCATCTATTCATCTTTGATCATGGTAGTACAAAGAACAGTGGAGGTAATAAAAATTACAACCATGTCCATGAACCACCTAGCGATGACTACAAGCACTAAAGCAAGCCGAAGATGAGCCACCGTCATCGCACCTCTCACCGGAGCCGGCAAACCTTGTTATAGTAGACAGTAGGGAAGTCGTCGTGTTAAGACCCTATAGGAGCAGCGCACCAGAATAACAACCATCGTCGATGAAGAAACCCGTAGATCAGAAGGATCAAACCTGTAAACACCTAACGAAGTCGAACAAAGACAGGATCCAAATACATCCACGGAAGACCAGCACCGACCGAATCCCGCAAGATCTGACGGAGACAAACCTCTACACACCCTCCGACGATGCTAGACGCACCATTGAGATGGGGATAGAATATAGGACACATTATTCCTAATAAGGGACATCGCCACCGCCACAGCCAGAACCAAGACGCTGAATCTAACAAGAACGAGAACGGGGTCCCTCCCACCAGCGGGAGGCTGAGAACCTCTGCACCTCCATGGCCTAGAGGCCATCGGAGATGGGACGGATCGGCAGCTGCCTATGGGAGGAGAAGAGCCTTTCTTGTTGAGGGGAAAGAACGTGGGAAGCTAACACTTGCTTAATAGCTAGTACCAGGGTGTACCATCCTTGCAAGAAAAAAGTACCAAGGTGTACCGTAAAAAAGCTCCTCTCTATACCTGTCGCATATGATAAATTGAAGGGTAATAAATGACATATTAGGATAATCTTTTCCATTGTGTGAGATGTGCATCTTTCTGTTGGATGAGAAACTTTTCCTCTAGTGTCCATGTTGGATACGGAGGAGAACATACAAATCTTTTGCGTTGTGTAAAAGAAGTAAGCATACAAATAATATAGCTGAATAAACTCTTGGTACAGAGTTAAGCAAAGCTGGGACGAGAAGCAACATTGAAATAGGAGTACAAATTCGGAAGAAAGTCTAGGTAAAACTCTAGCTACATCGATCTCAACTACTCAAAGAGGAGTATGAAGAAGAAACGCTAACCTGTAAGAGACGGACTGCAAGCGCTTGTGAGATAGGACAGTTGGCCGATGTGGGACTTGATCTGCTAGATCTGAATTCAGATGAGTATATGTATATGCTCGCAGCAGTGAACCAATTCCTTGCTGTCCAGCTCACCTTCTTTATTTTAGCTTGAGTACCATCTGTCCATCTCCCATGTGTAAATTGATCGATCGACGTGCACGGGCACTTGGGGTCTTCGATTTTACCAATTTTCTGGTAGTACTTCGCATTTGAAGACTACTCCCTCCATTCCATAATATAAAAATGATTTGGTCTGCATATAAGATTTGGTTAAAGTTAAATTTTGTTAACTTTAGCCTAAAAAGCCCCAGGAGGCGGAAACTCCAATCCAGCATCCTTTGTAGGAGTCATTATCCGCAAATTTTTTTTTGAACATAATACAGATGCAGGCGCTCATAAACACGCATACACTCATCCCTATGAACACACACATGTACACCCTATCCAGGAATAAATGCGAACACCATGACTTGAACCCTGGTGGGCTAAGCAATACCACTGTCCACCTAACCATCTAACCACAGATTGGTTTGAGAGAAGAAAAAAACTAGTTGATCTGTTTAATGCGCGTAGACAGCTCCTCAAAGGCTAGATTTGTCACAGGGCTCCTCCAACTGCTGACAGATTCATGTTATAAATTCATAGTCAATTAAATACATTTCAAACTTCTTGTTCGCATTTATCTTTTGAGCCATGGGCGTAGCGAGTCATCTAGTGACTAGTGTGCAAGAAGTCCTGCTACCTGCATCGATTAGACATCAACTCTCACAGTGTGTTGGGTGATCATAGTGTGATATGTTCTGGAGATCAACCCTAGCGTGACATTGAGGTCATGGAGATCGTCCTATACATAAAGTCTGAGCATGGGCACGGTATTTCCATGCGATGGGATAGAGATGCTTTACTTTAGGTGATGGTAGAGATAAGTAGCAATTGACTTTTTTGTCAAGAGTTTGTTGAGTAAAAATTTCCGCATCATTTTGTCTTATGTTTTGTAGTACGCACCAAAAAGTATTGATCATGTCCAACCTTCTTTTTGAATCCATGTTGAACCTTTTATATATATGCTAAAGTTTACTCTTGGAGCAAGTCCTGTCAAAACTTGAACACTGAACAATTTGCAAATAGTTTAATTTAGAGTTCAGATGCATGTAAGTGAACAACAACGTCATACTTTGAGCTTGCTACACGTCATCATGCAAAGGACGTATGCATTTACCATGCATATATACTCCCTCCATTCCTAAATATAAGTCTTTTAAGAGATTTCGATGCAGACAATATACGGAACAAAATGAGTGAATCTACACTTTAAAATATATTTATATACGTCAGTATGCAGTCTTTGTTGAAATCTTTAAAAATGCTTATATTTAGAAACAGAGGGACTACAATAGTATTCTGTTTAGCAAGGCTGGTTCAATGTTGTCAAAGAAAAACCTAACATGCATTATCGGTAGTACGTGTTGAGTACTTTTTGGTTATGCATTATCGGCAGGCCATGTGGAGTACTTATTGGTTATTATTTGTTTATTAGGATGACCGACGGGACTTCACAAGTCCTCTGGACCTCACCCCATTGACTTCGGGGAGAGTTTCTCGAGAGAGAAAAACTTATCTTGATCCGTTTAATGCTTGTGGACGGCACCAAGCTCACATGCATGGCTGTAATTAGTTGGGGTTTCGAGGTCAAACCAGCCGCTAGCACGACTGCGAGTCCTTTGGAAAATGGGGCAGTTTATACAGTGTCTACGCTATGTACACCAAGACAAAGCAACTATATACATCATGTATACTACTCCCTTCATCCGGATTTATTGGGTCCCCATTTTCAAGGCCCTTATGCACTGTCTTATTTTCTCCACGCCTTGTTTCTTCAGCAGCCCTTAATAAGGCAATAAAATCACTTGCTTTTCCTCTAGCACCAGCGCATGCGTCCCTTGTTATTATTGGGCAGTCGCAACAACCGCTATATTAAATAGAGCATGTGATGCATGCTGGAAAGTGTGCGCATGCAAGTGGGGCTGCTTTTAGGCCCCGTTCTTTTGAGAAGATTACCAAGAATCTCGGTCCTGAAAATCCCGAGCGAAAAGAACTCAATTGAACTTTTAAAATATCAACCGGATTCTCTAGAATCCTAGTGCAATCCTAAAATTCCAAAATACTTAGCTTCTCCCACAATCTCAGGATTTTGACTAGTCCCACAAAAGAAAACGTTTCAAAGTATAGCTGTACCCCTATTGTATCATGTATTTACGGTCGAAATGCTATCCTGCAGTCCAGCCCAGGACCCCGAAAACGAGCGGACGCACCCGGCTGCTAGCTCGTCTCCCAGTTCCCGCACCACATCGGGGCAGCGGACCTTCAAGCCGCCCCCGCCCCCGGTCAGGCCGCCCCCGCCCCCGCCGGCCCACCTCCCTTGCTCGGTCCGCCCCGCCCTCCCTGCCCCGTCAGCTTCGCGGCAGCGGCTAGGGTTGCTGCGCCGCCGCCAGCCAGGCCAAGCCGTCGCCGCCCCCGCCGGCCAACTTACCTCCTCAACTCCTCCTCGCCCCTCAGTTGGCCCCGGCCCTCAGAATCGTCCCTCAAAGTTCGACGCCGACGCTCACGGCGAGCACTCCTGTTTCTGTTAACATTTCATCAAACAAATTCTGTCTAAGGGTAGTATAGACATTTCAACACACAACAATTTCTAGAATCTCAAACTACAATCTCTGAAAAGAACTCGACGACAGATTCTGGGAGAATTTTCCAGAATCCTGATTCTGTAGAATCTTGTCTGAAAAGAACTGGCCCTTACTCTTTGCAGTTAATTTGGTGTAGAAGCCAAAAGAATGATGCTAATTTCAGGGAATTAATCGCTATGTTTTGGTACCTACGTTTTGGTCGAAGGGCCAATAAACCCGGACGGAGGGAGTAAGTATTATGCTGCCCGTAGTGGGTACTCCCTCCTTTCCGGTTTATATGGCTCAATTCAAAAATCTCACCAACCAAGGTAGATGGTGAGTGGTGGAATACTTTTTGTAATTTGCAAAAGCACCCAGTTAATGCTCTTGTTTTCCTCAAAAAAATATGTTTACCAATGTATTAATTGCAACGCATGCATGCATAAAATACATGCGTTGGTCAATTTTCTCTTAATACTTACATGCAATGATTTAATACACCTTGGAATCTGAACTTGTGATGGGGAACAACCAAATTGAGCCTTATAAAATGGAAAAAAAACTAAGATTTTGAGATAAGCCCTATAAACTGGAAAGGAGGGAGTAGTATCTTACGTTAGTACTCCCTCCATCACGGTTTAGAAGGCGCGCTAGAAAATTCTCTGGGACCAATGTGGTTAGTGATTGGCTGTACCACGTACTGGAAATAGCATCATTGCATAACGTATGATATTAGCTCCACAATGCATAGTTATCATGCATGCCAAGTAGGCAATTATGATGAGGTACCATAAAATACAACTTTGCAATGCATAGTATCATAGATGACCTTGTTTATTTATTTTTATATTAGAAGAAAGACGCAAGGAGCATCCGACCTTAAATTAATAAAGCCTAAACCAGGCAGAGTACGAAACAGCGTATGAAACTGAACAGACATAGTACTACAAGCAAGCTAGGAACAAACCATAGTGTCAAAAGGGTTACAGAAGGATTGGTGGAATCGTTACTTATTGTTTGAGCCTCATGGGCATATATATATAGGAGTACATGATCTTCTTAGAGTACAAGACAAGCTAGAATACTTCCTAGTCTCCTATATTTTCAATCTAATCACGATACTCAATATCCCCCGCGGTAGCAATGCAGATGGTGATACTGGAGAAGATTCCGAAGGTAAGCCGACAGACATCCCCCACAGTCGTAACGGTCGATGCATGTTGAAAGTCGTACCTGGAGCGTAAACTGACGAGGTTGCTCAAGAGCGTAGGGTGGTGTAGTCATGGTCGAGGTAGACGTGCGAGGACGTCGTGGTCGATGTCGAGTCGGGATGACCTCTGTCAAGGAAGTCGCCTTGGAGCCGCGGGCGCAAGGAGGCACAAAGTCAGTCATGGACGAAGTGGTCTCAAAGTAGTGGTGCACCGGGAAGAAGACGTTGTTGACGAGCCACCGTGCCGAGTTTGCCATGCCCGGGGGCACGTCATGGACGAAGGCACGCATCGGTGTTGCCATCACCGGGCATGTGTAGACAGACAAAGTCGATGTTGACGAGGCGCAACACCAGGTTTGCCAGGCCTGAGGACACATCATGGACGAAGGCGCACATAGGTGTTTCCAGCACCGGCATGCGTATACGAGAACCAACAGAAGTTGTACACCATGTCGAGGGGCCTAGCAGAGAAGGACTCGATGACGGTTGCGGTGCCAATCGCATGTCACCCGTGGTTTTCGGAGTAGATGAAGTGGTCGGGGAAGACGACGGTGACGCTGGCGATGAGCTGGTGCTGGATGAATATGAAGGGGGGTAGACGGGCGGCCTGGCTCGGGTAAGCAAGCGACAGCGGCACCGAAGATGATCAGCGGCCGCGGCGTGACGGCGACATCCAGGGGTGGGTTGGGAGCGCGGCGGCGATGCTCAAAGTAGGCAAGGAACTCGACAATGTGATGAAGACTAGCATAGGCGAAGGCGTTCCCACGTAGAGGGTGATACATCTCCAACGTATCTATAATTTTTGATTGCTCCATTCTATATCATCTACTGTTTTGGACTATACTGGGCTTTATTTTCCACTTTTATATTATTTTTGGGACTAACCAATTAACCGGAGGCCCAATCCAGAATTGTTGTTTTTTGCCTATTTTAGTGTTTCGGAGAAACATATATCAAATGGAGTCCAAACGGAATAAAATCTTCGGAAACATGATTTACTCATCAGATAAGATCCAGGAGACTTGGACCCCCCGTCAAGAAAGCCACGAGGTGGTCACGAGGGTGGGGGGCGCGCCCCCCTAGGGCGCACCCCCTACCTCGTGGGCCCCTCGGAGCTCCACCGACGTACTTCTTCCTCCTATATATATATATATGTATGTATATATATATATATATATGTATGTATATATATATATATATATATATATATATATATATATATATATATATATATATATATATATCCACGTACCCCCAAATGATCGGGGACGGAGCCAAAAACCTAATTCCACCGCCGCAACTTTCTGTAGTCACGAGATCCCATCTTGGGGCCTGTTCCGGAGCTCCATCAGAGGGGGCATCGATCACGGAGGGATTCTACATCATCATCCAAGCCTCTCCGATGAAGTGTGAGTAGTTTACTTCAGACCTACGGGTCCATAGCTAGTAGCTAGATGTCTTCTTCTCTCTTTTTGGATCTCAATACAATGTTCTCCCCCTCTCTTGTGGAGATCTATTCGATGTAATCTTCTTTTTGCGGTGTGTTTGTTGAGACCGATGGATTGTGGGTTTATGATCCAATTTATCTATGAATAATATTTGAATCTTCTCTGAATTCTTTTATGTATGATTGGTTATCTTTGCAAGTCTCTTCGAAATATCAGTTTGGTTTGGCCTACTAGATTGGTTGTTCTTGCCATGGGAGAAGTGTTTAGCTTTGGGTTCGATCTTGCGGTGTCCTTTCCCAGTGAGGATAACAAGATGGATTTTTTATCATATTGCATGAAACTATCACTCTACATCACGTCATCTTGCTTAAGGCGTTACTCTATTTTTAACTTAATACTCTAGATGCATGCTGGATAGCGGTCGATGAGCGGAGTAATAGTAGTAGATGAAGAATCGTTTCGGTCTACTTGTCTCGGACGTGATGCCTATATACATGATCATACCTAGATATTCTCATAACTATGCTCAATTCTGTCAATTGCTCAACAGTAATTTGTTCACCCACCGTAGAATACTTATACTCTTGAGAGAAGCCACTAGTGAAACCTATGGCCCCCGAGTCTCTTTCTTATCATATCAATCTCCATCACTTTATTATTACTTTGCTTTTACTTTTTACTTTGCATCTTTATACCAAAAATACCAAAAATATTATTTATCATCTCTATCAGATCTCACTTTCGTAAGTGACACGTGAAGGGATTGACAACCCCTAAGCGCGTTGGTTGCGTTGAGCCATTGTTTTGTGTAGGTACAAGGGACTTGAAGCGTAGCCTCCTACTGGATTGATATCTTGGTTCTAAAAAACTGAGGGAAATACTTACGCTACTTTGCTGCATCATCCTCTCCTCTTCGGGGAAATCCAACGCAGTGCTCAAGAGGTAGCAAGAAGAATTTCTGGCGCCGTTGCCGGGGAGTCTACGCAAAAGTCAACATACCAAGTACCCATCACAATCCCTATCTCGTGCATTACATTATTTGCCATTTGCCTCTCGTTTTCCTCTCCCCCACTTCACCCTTGCCGTTTTATTCGCCCTCTCTCTCTCTATCCTCCCTCTCTTTCACTATTTGCCTCTTTTGCTTGTTTGCTTGTGTTACCATGTGCCTTCCGTTTGCTTGCGTCTTTGCTTGCTAATAATATATTGATATGGATCCATTTAAAGTGTTCTACTTGGATAATCTTCGATCCTTATGCGCTCGTGCTGAAACCCCAACTAGCCTTGTTGATGGGAAATCTTTAGATGAGCATGCTCATTTTGTGCGTCATCGTTTGTCTGAAAAAGGGAAGCTCTTATGGTATCATATAAATAGTTTGCTATGCTATGCTTGGAATCTTTGTGAAATTTGTGATTTTACTTGTTGCTCTAAGAACCCTAAAAAACACCTTCCCTGCCTATGTGAGTTCAATGATAATGAAATCTTATCGTCTTATGCAAAGGGTGTTTATAGTTACTATGATATTGAACAAATTGAAGAATTTTTCATTTTTAAGGGTGCTCATGAAGTTGCTTCTTTGATTGAAAAGTATGATTTTACTCTCAATAAATCTGAAAATTCTGTCATACTTAAATATTGCAATGAAAACTTGCTCATAATGTCTATGTCCAAGAATTTATTGAAAGAATGACCATTGCTTTGGAAGAAATAATGATATGCATGAATCTATAGATAATGATGATTCCGATGATTTCGTTGAAATATCCCTTGATGAACATGATGCTTGCTATTCTTGTGGACATGATGCCAATATTTATGAAGGCGAATTTGCTATAGTTCCTTATGTTAAACATGAGATAGTTGCTTTTGCACACATACTTGATAGTTCCTTCGATGAAAAGCATGATTGCAATGATGTTATTATAAATTCTGTTAATGTCAATTGTGTTAATGATATGCAAAACCCTAAGCTTGGGGATGCTAGTTTTGCTATGACTACTATTTGTTGCAATGATCATGATTGGGGTGATTCTTCTTTTGATCTTGAAAATTTATTTAAGCCCCATGATGAATATGAGATTGACAATAGTGTTTGCAATATTATTGAAAGTGGGTTTGGAAGAGTGTCAACTTTAGATCCCACATATTTGGAGAACGTTCAATCATATGAAATTTTTGATAAATGTGGGTTTGGAGAAGTCATGACTTTAGTTAATATTAATCCCACTATTTTGGAAGAGTGTCAACTTTGCATGCATGTGGATCGTGTTGAAAATATTCTTTGTGATAGCTATTTTGTTGAATTTTATTATGATCCCACATGTAATTATTATGAGAGAGAAAAATATGATTGTAGAAATTTTCATGTTACTAAATTACCTCTCGTTTTGTTGAGATTGTTATTGTTTCTTTCCGATTCCTTGCATATGCTAGTTTTTGCTTGCTATGATAATTTGTTTGCCTATAAGATGCCCATGCATAGGAAGTATGTTAGACTTATATGTGTTTGTCAAGTGTTTCATGATGCTCTCGTTGTGCTTCAATTCTTGTCTTTCATGTGAGCATCATTAAAATTATCAATGCCTAGCTAGAGGCTTTAAAGAAAAGCGCTTGTTGGGAGACAACCCAATTTTTTTCCTTGCTGTTATTTAATAATTTATTTAGCCTCTGTTTTGGTTGTGTTTTTTGTGTTTAATTAGTGTTTGTGCCAAGTATAACCGTTGGGAAGACTTGGGGAAAGTCTTGTTGAACTTGCTGTAAAAAACAGAAACTTTAGCGCTCACAAGAACTGCTGTCATTTTTATTTTAAGAGTGCTATTTAGTTAATTCTTTTTGAAGATGATTAATAGATAAATTCCTCACGTCCAGAAATTTATTTTAGAATTTTTGGGGTTCCAGAGCTTGCGCTAGCTACAAATTACTACGGATTGTTCTGTTTTTGACAGATTCTGTTTTTCGTGTGTTGTTTGCTTATTTTGATGAATCTATGGCTAGTAAAATAGTTTATAATCTATAGAGAACTTGGAATACAGTAGGTTTAACACCAATATAAATAAAGAATGAGTTCGTTACAGTACCTTGAAGTGGTCTTTTGTTTTCTTTCGCTAACGGAGCTGACGAGATTTTCTACTTTAAGTTTTGTGTTGTGAAGTTTTCAAGTTTTAGGTAAAGATTTGATGGGTTATGGAACAAGGACTGGCAAGAGCCTAAGCTTTGGGGATGCCCATGGCACCCCCAAGATAATATAAGGACACCTAAAAGCCAAAGCTTGGGGATGCCCCGGAAGGCATCCCCTCTTTCGTCTACTTCTATCGGTAACTTTACTTGGAGCTATATTTTTATTCACCACATGATATGTGTTTTGCTAGGAGCGTCTTTTATGATTTGAGTCTTTGCTTGTTAGTCTACCACAATCATCCTTGCTGTACACACCTTTTGAGAGAGCCATACATAATTTGGAATTTGATAGGATACTCTATGTGCTTCACTTATATCTTTTGAGCTTTATAGTTTTGCTCTATGTGCTTCACTTATATCTTTTAGAACACGGTGGTGGACTTGTTTTATAGAAACTATTGATCTCTCATGCTTCACTTAGATTATTTTGAGAGTCTTAATAGCATGGTAATTTGCTTAAAATCCTAACATGCTTGGTATGCTAGATTAATAATAAAACTTTCTTATGAGTGTGTTGAATACTAAGAAAAGTTTGATGCTTGATGATTGTTTTGAGATATGGAGGTAATAATATCAAAGTCATGCCAGTTGAGTAGTTGTGAAATTGAGAAATACTTGTGTTGAGGTTTGCGAGTCCCGTAGCATGCATGTATGGTAAACGTTATGCAACAAATTTGAAACATGAGGTGATATTTGATTGTCTTCCTTATGAGTGGCGGTCGGGGACGAGCGATGGTATTTTCCTACCAATCTATCCCTCTAGGAGCATGCGCGTAGTGCCGAGGTTTTTGATGACTTGTAGATTTTTGCAATAAGTATGTGAGTTCTTTATGACTAATGTTGAGTCCATGGATTATACGCACTCCCACCCTTCCATCCTGGCTAGCCTCTTCGGTACCGTGCATTGCCCTTTCTCACATTGAGAGTTGGCGCAAACTTCGCCGGTGCATCCAAACCCCGTGATATGATACGCTCTTTCACACATAAACCTCCTTATATCTTCCTCAAAACAGCCACCATACCTACCTATCATGGCATTTCCATAGCCATTCCGAGATATATTGCCATGCAACTTTCCATCATTCCGTTCATCATGACACATTCATCATTGTCATATTGATTAGCATGATCATGTAGTTGACATCGTATTTGTGGCAAAGCCACCGTTCATAATTCTTTCATACATGTCACTCTTGATTCATTGCATATCCCGGTACACCGCCGGAGGCATTCATATAGAGTCAACTTTGTTCTAGTATCGAGTTGTAATCATTGAGTTGTAAATAAATAGAAGTGTGATGATCATCATTATTAGAGCATTGTCCCAAGTGAGGAATAAAAAAAGAGAAGGCCCAAAAAAAGAAGAGAGAAAGGCCATAAAAAAGAAAAGGCCCAAAAAAATGAGAGAAAAAGAGAGAAGGTACAATGTTACTATCCTTTTATCACACTTGTGCTTCAAAGAAGCACCATGATCTTCATAGTAGAGAGTCTCTCATGTTATCACTTTCATATACTAGTGGGAATTTTTCATTGTAGAACTTGGCTTGTATATTCCAACAATGGGCCTCCTCAAGTGCCCTAGGTCTTCGTGAGCAAGCAAGTTGGATGCACACCCACTAGTTCCTTTTGTTGAGCTTTCATACATTTATAGCTCTAGTGCATCCATTGCTTGGCAATCCCTACTCCTTGCATTAACGTCAATCGGTGGGCATCTCCATAGCCCATTGATTAGCCTCATTGATGTGAGACTTTCTCATTTTTTGTCTTCTCCACATAACCCCCCTCACTATATTCTATTCCACCCATAGTGCTATATCCATGGCTCACGCTCATGTATTGCGTGAAAGTTTATAGGTTTGAGATTACTAAAGTATGAAACAATTGCTTGGCTTGTCATCGGGGTTGTGCATGATGAGAGCATTCTTGTGTGACGAAAATGAAACATGACTAAACTATATGATTTTGTAGGGATGAACTTTCTTTGGCCATGTTATTTTGAGAAGGCATAATTGCTTTGTTAGTATGCTTGAAGTATTACCATTTTATGTCAATATGAACTTTTGTCTTGAATCTTTCGGATATGAATATTCATACCACAATTAAGAAGAATTACATTAAAATTATGCCAAGTAGCACTCCGCATCAAAAATTCTCTTTTTATCATTTACCTACTCGAGGACGAGCAGGAATTAAGCTTGGGGATGCTTGATACGTCTCCAATGTATCTATAATTTTTGATTGCTCCATGCTATATTATGTACTGTTTTGGACTATAATGGGCTTTATTTTCCACTTTTATAATATTTTTGGAACTAACCTATTAACCGGAGGCCCAGCCCATAATTGCTGTTTTTTTGCCTATTTCAATGTTTCGGAGAAACAGAGTATCAAACGGAGTCCAAACGGAATAAAATCTTCGGAAACGTGATTTACTCATCAGATAAGATCCAGGAGACTTGGACCCCCCGTCAAGAAAGTCACGAGGGTGGGGGGCGCGCCCCGCTAGGGCGCGCCCCCTGCCTCGTGGGCCCCTCGGAGCTCCACCGACGTACTTGTTCCTCCTATATATATCCACGAACCCCCAAACAATCAGGGACGGAGCCAAAAACCTAATTCCACCGCCGCAACTTTCTGTATCCACGAGATCCCATCTTGGGGCCTGTTCCGGAGCTCCGCCGGAGGGGGCATCGATCACGGAGGGCTTCTACATCATCATCCAAGCCTCTCCGATGAAGTGTGAGTAGTTTACTTCAGACCTACGGGTCCATAGCTAGTAGCTAGATGGCTTCTTCTCTCTTTTTGGATCTCAATACAGTGTTCTCCCCCTCTCTTGTGGAGATCTATTCGATGTAATCTTCTTTTTGCGGTGTGTTTGTTGAGACCGATGAATTGTGGGTTTATGATCCAATTTATCTATGAATAATATTTGAATCTTCTCTGAATTCTTTTATGTATGATTGGTGATTTTTGCAAGTCTCTTCGAATTATCAGTTTGGTTTGGCCTACTAGATTGGTTGTTCTTGCCATGGGAGAAGTGTTTAGCTTTGGGTTCGATCTTGCGGTGTCCTTTCCCAGTGACAGAAGGGGCAGCAAGGCATGTATTGTATCGTTGCCATCGAGGATAACAAGATGGTTTTTTATCATATTGCATGATACTATCCCTCTACATCATGTCATCTTGCTTAAGGCGTTACTCTATTTTTAACTTAATACTCCAGATGCATGCTGGATAGCGGTCGATGAGTGGAGTAATAGTAGTAGATGCAGAATCGTTTCGGTCTACTTGTCTCGGACGTGATGCCTATATACATGATCATACCTAGATATTCTCATAACTATGCTCAGTTCTGTCAATTGCTCAACAGTAATTTGTTCACCCACCGTAGAATACTTATGCTCTTGAGAGAAGCCACTAGTGAAACCTATGGCCCCCGGGTCTTTTTCTTATCATATCAATCTCCATCACTTTATTATTGCTTTGCTTTTACTTTTTACTTTGCATCTTTATACCAAAAATATCAAAAATATTATTTATCATCTCTATCAGATCTCACTTTAGTAAGTGACCATAAAGGGATTGACAACCCCTAAGCGCGTTGGTTGCGTTGAGCTATTGTTTTGTGTAGGTACAAGGGACTTGAAGCGTAGCCTCCTACTGGATTGATACCTTGGTTCTCAAAAACTGATGGAAATACTTATGCTACTTTAATGCATCATCCTCTCCTCTTCGGGGAAATCCAACGCAGTGCTCAAGAGGTAGCATAGGGAGGTCGCACGACACATACCAGTCCGAAGTCAATGCCCGGGGAAGGCAGAGTGGATCACGCGCAGCGGCGCGAGGGTCGGTGCAACCGCGGGGACAACCTCGGGGCAGCGGCGTGGACCGCGAGTTGCGGCACTACGGCCCAAAGGGGTGACGCGGCGGCAATGCGCGAGTCTATGCAGCCGCAGGGAGAGCCTCGGGGTAGCTGCGTTGCGTCCCGACGGGGTGATGTAGCGGCAGCCCGTTGCTCGATCGGTGGAGGGGCGCATTGTACTTGGGGACCGCCTTCACGAGACCCACGGAGGCGCATGCAATCGACTGATCAGGTCAGTCGTGCGCAAATGGAGCGGATCGCGGCGGGCGGGTGATCAATTCGATCGCACACGAGGTCGCGGGGCTGCTCGATGATGATGATGGAGTCGATGTTGAAGCGGGGTGGTCGAGCGGATCAAGGCAACGACGACCGGCGGGGAACGACGTGTGGATGAGCGCGTCCAGCGCCTGAGCGGTTAATCCCAATCAGCCAACACAACACAGACGCCCGAGCGGCCAGGCCCGGGCGGCCAACGCAGTGACGTGCGTGAGACGGCCATACGACAGAGGCGGAGATGGTTGGTGATGCAGGAGTCCTGTTCGGAGTGAGGCGGCGACGGCCGACGTAGAGTGACAGGCGAACAGAATCACGCAAAACGGCTGTGACGGGCCGCCGCGTTGCGTGAGGCTTCCTGGTCGGAGAAGAGTCCGGGTGCTCGTGCTGGTGTCGGAGTAGAGGTGCGGGGTCGACGGCGGCGCTGGACGACGCAAACTAATCTTAGATCGGGAAAACAAAAAGAAGAAAGCCGTTCAAGATGACCGGCGGGAGAGATAAAAAACTGGATCGAAGGATCGGGAAAAGGACTCCCTAGGGCAGCCGGTCAACACGGCCGACGGACGAACTCTAGGTACAACATCGCCGC
This sequence comes from Triticum dicoccoides, assembly GCF_002162155.2. Lineage (NCBI taxonomy): Eukaryota > Viridiplantae > Streptophyta > Magnoliopsida > Poales > Poaceae > Triticum > Triticum dicoccoides. The sequence goes on from NC_041380.1 coordinate 10,559,319, forward strand.
CCCCAGTGGCGATCATGGAGACCGACTGTCCCGAGGGCGGCGCGGAGTGGAAGCGGTGGCTGAGGCTAGGGTTTGAATCGGTTAGGATGATACCATGTTAAAGGGGATAGAGAAGGATTGGTTGTATCGTTGATTATTGCTGGAGCCTCGTGGTCATATATATAGGAGTACATGATTTTCTTGAAGTACAAGACAAACTGGAATACTTCCTGGTCTATTCTATCTTTCCAATGTAATCACAATACTCAACACAAGTATGAGATGCATTGGGTCAAACAGATGACCTTATTTATTTTCATGCAAGATATATAAGTACTGTAATATTTATTATTATAAGCTATCATAGTATGACACTCAACCCTTTCTTTCTTTAATTAATTCTATGTCACCTTATAAAAATTGCCTACTTGACATGCATGATCCTAGCTATAGTACTCGCAGTATGGGCAGACTTATGCATTAATGATATTAATTGGTCTCGGTCATGCTTTGCTAAGACCACCTAAATGAAATGATGATTTGGCACTATAACTAATAAAGTAATGTGGGAGATATGATAGAGTACCATGCTAGTATGATACAATATGACAGTGCACAAAACTAGAAAATAAATATTGTCAAATAAATCTTGTTCCGAACTTTAGATTGATGGATTATATAGATTAACTAATAAGGTGGAACTATGATACTAAATTTGAAAATCTTGAGTGTTTTTATGAGAAATCTTGAGTTTGTTGAATCTCCTATGGTAGATATTACTCCTGGGTGAGTGTTTTTTCTAATAGTATGACACTTGTCACATAGTTTACAGCAACGAAAATTGTATTTCTTTTTCTGTTTGAAATGCTTGTAATTGAGCAACTCAACTTTACGTGACTGATATAATTCATTAGGGGATGGGCGTTGGGAGCGGCACAGTTGCAACTAGACCAAAGCCGTACTTATCTTGACATCGGATGTGCGGCTCGAGATGCCTTAATTAATTTGGGTTAGTATCAAGGTCAAGCATGGGTGTAAGTCATTTGAAAATCCAACTTGCATGTTGTATGTACACATCAACTGCTATACCCTGAGTAGTTGGGCTTGTACGCATATGAACATATCTTCATCTCAATAGTGACGGAGATGGCACGACCTTTTCGATGACATATTTACTGCAAAAACAAAGATGGTGTACTTTTTTGCGGGAAAATATGGTGTATATTAACAACATTTGCGATCGATCTGTAAATGATGATTTATCCAAGGACCTAGCAAGTCATCCATAATGCACCCCTTGATGAAGAGTTTGATCTAGCTATTGACTATCTTTCTTTTTCCGGGAAACTCTTGAGAAAATTTTGCTATGTCATTTTGTACATCTTGAGCTCGTTGATCCTTCTATGATTGAGATTACTCTTGGACGAGTGTTTCTGGAAGCAATCTGAACAATGAACGCTTTGGAAATGTGTGTTTTATTTTCTTTTTGAAATGCATTGAAATGGATAATATAAAATTGTCATAAGGATAATTCAGCAGAGGGTGCATATAAGTATCGAGAGGCATCGTTGCATTGAGACCAAAGCCTAATTTGTGTTGACAAGAAAAGTGTGGATGCAATCATGCAACTGCATTAATTAGATTGGTTTATGCAACTTGCACCACAATACATTCACAAGCTTTTGCGCAAAAAACAAAAATACATTCACAAGCCCTCGATCCGTAGGAGCACCTTTTAGTAACGAGTCCGCTCTTACCATTGACTATGATCTTGCCACACGCATACGGACAAGAGTTTGTTGAGTAAAAATTTCTGCGGCATTTTGTCTTACATTTTGTTCTAAGCACCAACAAGTATCGATCACGTTGAATCTTCTTTTCTTTGAGAATCCATGTTGAACCTTTTTTACGGTAAACTTTATCTTGGAGCAAGTCCTGCTGGCAAAACTTGAACACTGAACAATTCGCAAATAGTTTAATTAGAGTTGAAATGCAGGTAAGTGAACAGCAACGTCATGCTTCGAGCTTGGCACGTCATCATGACAAGGACGTACGCAGGTGTCATGCAAATATACAATATTCTGTTTCAGCAAGGCTGGTTCGATGCTGTCAAAAAAAGAAAACCAGACATGCATTAACGGTAGTACATGCGGGGTACTTATTGGTTATGCTTTGTTAATTAAGGATGACCGAGGGGACTTGACAAGTCCTCCGGACCTCACCGCATTGACTTTGGACACAGTTTCTCGATAGAGAAAAACTTGTCTTGATCCGTTTAATGCGCGTGAACGACACCAAGCTCACACTGGTGGAAAAAGGGCCTTTGGTCGCGGTTCGCAACTGCCATTAGTCGCGGTTGCGCAACCGCGACCGAACGGGCGCGACTAAAGGCCCCCCCCTTTAGTCGCGGTTGCTTAAGAACCGCGACTAAAGGCCCGTCCACGTGGGCGCCAGGTGGCCGTCGGGGCGGAGGACCTTTAGTCGCGGTTCTTCTGGCCAACCGCGACTAAAGGCCGCCGCAGGTTTAGGGTTTTAGCCCCCCCCCCTTAAACCTGTTTTCTGTTTAATTTGTATTGTTTTATTTCTTTTGTGCTTTATTTTAATTTTGAAGGAGTTTCATATATTCTACGGTACTACATACATGCATATGAATGTACAATTTCAAATAAATTTGAAATTAGAACCAAAAAGAATTCAAGAGGAATATACAATATATATTCAATATCATCGGATGACCATATACAATTTTGAACAAGTTTCCATACATGATTTAATGCATATAAAGTTCTACGTCCTCATAATAGTGTTCTCCTTTAGGATGGAGGACTTCCCTGCTGAACCATCCAGCTAGTTCCTCTTGAAGTGGTCGGAAGCGAGCTTCTGGACTAAGCATCCACCGGAGGTTATTCCTCTTAGCATTGGTATCACTCGGAACCCGCTCAGAGGTGTATCTCCGGATCATCTCACAGACATAGTATCCACATAGATTGGTCTCCGGTGGCTGAATATCCCCAGCATTCTTAGCCTTTAACATTTTGAATTCTAGCTCTTTTTTGAATTCACCGACCTTTGTATCTACGAACCGTCTCCAAACCCTACGAGGCAAAGAAAATTAAATGAACAAGAGAGTTATTAATTAGTTACTTGATATTAGGAAATGAACGAAATAGGCCGATCGATATAGAGCGCAAATGAATGAAAATAATTACTTCTGCAACATTCTTCTCATGCCGCCCCAAAGCTTTGGATCCATATTCACAGAGTCGTGGACGAGACATTCTGATGTGTTAACTTTAATTACTAGCAGAATCCAGTGGAACCTGCGGACACGATACATGCACAGTACATCATGCATAACTCATCGATTAGCCGGCCACATACCATGCATGGAGTAAACAAAAGAGAATGTGCTCAAGACAGAAACACTCACTCAAAATGGTAAGGAAATAGAATATCACTTTTGAGTTCCTGCTTTGTAAGAAACTGCCACAGGTCTGCCTCCACGTCGGCGGGGTAACGCTCCAACACATGTCCATTAACGATGTGTGGGTCAATGAACCCAACATCATGGATGTTCCTTACTCTGCATTCCTTAATCTTCATTCTGCATGTATAATAGCGGACACAACAATATAGTTAGGACATATATATAGTGCAGGCAATATGAACGAGATGGGGTAGAAATTAATAAATCACTTACAGAACGTAGCAACTGATGATAGATTTATCGAGCTCGCGCAGATTGAAAAGCTGGAACAATTCACTCAGTTCAATTTGTACATAGTAATGTTTGAAGTGATGCTCATGTCTAACTTCCGCATAAATATGTTCTTTGGCGTTTTTATTTTTTATGTAACCCTTGTACCATTTCAGCAGACCTTTCATTTGTGGAGGTAGATCCTTTTCCTGCGCAGGCTCGACGAGAGGCCCATTCTTGACATATGTAATTACTACCTCCTTCACTGGCGCCTCATCAAGGCCTAACAGTTCACGAAGAGTAATACCTAAGTTGGCCGCTTGTTCTCTGGCACTCATCACAGTCAATCCCTGTGCTGCCGCAGCTTGTATGATCTCGGGGGCATCCGGACAGAAGGCTTCCACTATAAGCGGGGCAATCGATTGTTTACTTTGTTCCCCGAGCTGGGCAACTTGTTTCCCGCTTTTTTTACTTTCAGCCTTCTCCCGCTCTTTGTTCTCCTTGAACATGAGTGCCTGCCTGCGAAGTTCACGTGCATAGTCGTTAGGCAGATTCTTCGCGGCTTGGGACGGTGTGCTCAAAAATGACTTAGCCCACTTCTTTTGCTCATCAGAAAATACTGGCTTGGGCTCGGGCTCTCTTTTCTTCTTGCAGTCCGCCTTCCATTTCTCCAAATCAGCAGCCGCGGCCGCGTCGACTTCCTCGGCACTACGTTCCCAAGGCCTTGTGGGGAGAGGCTTCAGTGATGGCTCCGGTACCTTTGTGGTCTTAGGTACATAAGGGTCCGGGTTAATAATCCAGGACTGCTTCTGCTTCTTTGCCGGAGGTGGATTGGGGGGCGGCGTCTGATCACCCGCCGGACGAGGACTGGGGGGCGGCGGCTGATCACCCGCCGGACGTTGTGGACTGGGGGGCGGCGTCGGTTGACGTGACGGAGGTGTAGGTGAACCGCCACCACCACCACCACCACCACCACCGCCACCGCCACCACCACCACCGTAGGGGGGTGGACTTGTTGTCCTTGGCGCCTCGCCTGGAAACTTGATAAACTTCTTTTGCCATAGAATGAAATGGCGCTTGACATCTCCAAGTCTTTTCTCCCCTTCAGGTGTAGCAATGTCAATCTCCAGGTCCTCAAACCCTTGGACTATGTCCTCCACCGTGACACGAGCATAGCCATCTTGAATGGGGTTGTTGTGGTGGAGTGCTCCAGGTAAACATGGTAAAGCACTGTCGATGGCTACCTTCATGGACATGTTCCCGATAGGATAATACAGATGACATTCTTTCATCTCCTTTATATCGTCCACGGGGTAGCGAGGAGGCTCCGATGAAGTAATTTCGACCACCAGAGGCTCCGGTGCAGTAATTTCGACCACCAGAGGCTCCGGTGCAGTAATTTCGATCGTCGGTGCATCTGCACCAGCCGGTGGGGCCTCCGTGGAAGCCACGCTGCTTCTCCGCTGCTGGCTTCCGAGATCCGCTGGATGATCTTCATGCTGCACCCGAGCTGCATCTCTTTCGGCTACTAGTACACTCATGGTTTTCTTCATCACATCCATTTCCGATGCCAACCGCGCCACAACATCTGCTTCCCAATCCATCTTTCTCTTACGGCTTCTGTAACCGTACGGGTCATCGTTCTGGGGGAACCCTATTTTCCACGGAATGTGCCCCATGCCTCGTACACGTCCTCCGTGTTCAGGATTCCCGAGGGCTTTTGTCAGCGCGTCGTTCTCTCTGTTGAACTTGATCTTCCCCTGTTGAGCATCCCTCATTGCGTTAATAAGGGCTTGGGTGGGTTTAATTAATTTGCCCCGGTAAACACACTCCCCTGTCTCCGGGTTCAGCGTTCCCCCATGCCCGTACCACCAGCTTTTGGCCCTTGGGTCCCATCCCTCCGTACCTGGACGGATTCCTCGCGCCCTCAGCTCGTTCTCCATCTTCTCCCACCTAGGCTCCCAAAGGCGATACCCTCCTGGCCCCATAACATGATTGTACTCCTTCTTAGCCGCATTTTTCTTATTTTTTTTCGATATTTGAATGAACTGCTCCGATTTCTTTTGCTTCACAAATTCTGGCCAATCATGTTTCAGTTTCTCATATTGTCCTTTGAAATCCGGAGTCTTGTTCTGCTTGACAAAGTCATGGGCTAGATTTTGCTTGAATTTCCGGAATGCGTCGGCCATCTTATGAAGAGCGAACTGTTTGACTAGCCTCCTCCTCTCCTTGTTTTCCTCAATCTTGTTACCCTCCTCATCGAATTTGTTGTATTCCGGAGGTAGAACGAAATGTTCCATAAGCTTCTTGAAGCAATCTTTTTTTGTTCTCTTATCGACAAAAGTGAAACCATCAATTCGTGCCTTCTTTGGCTCATTCCACTCCTGAACGGTGATCGAGACGTTGTCTCTAACAATGGCTCCGCATTGGCTGACAAACTTGGTGGCGTTCTTGCGGGGCTCCAGCGGCCTGCCGGTTGCACTGTCGACAACCTCGATGGTGCATGTTTCTCCTTGTTTCATCGTCTTGGTTGCGCCACGCTTTGACGACGTACTCGATTGTTTCGACGATCCGGCCGAGGGCTAAAATAAGAAAGAGTCGCGCGCGTTAGTACACACATATTTATTCAAATCAGTTAGTTTGTATCACCAGAGGCTCAATGTATATATATACCTCGGCGCCGGAGGTGGTTGCTACTTCCATTTGAAGATCGTCGTTTATCGACGTTTGCTCGGCATCATCTTGCTGACGGCGCCCTTCATCTTCACCGTCAAGGTTCAGATAAGAAGAGATATCATCTTCTTCTTCTCCGGTCGGCACATATAGAATATCGCCGTTTATGATGCCGAACATATGTGCTTCACCGTCCGGATCATAGTTGTCCATAATCGGGTCAGCTCTATCGTCCGCCATTATGTCAGTCCTGAAAACATGTAGTAAAAACAAATTAATTAAGTGAAGAAGGGGGGCGGTGGCGGTGGCGGTGGCGAAAGGGCGGTGGCGAAAGGAGGGGGCGAGGAAGGGGTGGGAGAGGGTGTCGCGGTAGAGCGCGAGACGGAATTATTACACATCATTTCTTCCCTTGTGTCCCTGCTTGCTTACGATTGTGCCGTATCCATGGAGCATCCTCATCATTTAACTTAATGCTTGGGTCGGTGTTCACTTTGAAGGGCGGAATTTCAGCAAACATATTATAATCTTCTGACATGTCTGTCTTGTCCTCCACTCCCACGATGTTTCTTTTTCCTGAAAGAACAATGTGGCGCTTTGGATCATCGCATGATGCACTGATCGTTTTCTTATCTTTCCGTTTCCTCGGTTTGCTACTCATGTCCTTCACATAGAAAACCTGAGCGACATCTTTCGCTAGGACGAATGGTTCGTCAAGGTAACCAAGATTGTTGAAATCCACCATTGTCATTCCGTATTGCTGGTCCACCTTTACCCCACCTCCTGTTAGCTTGAACCATTTGCACCGGAACAAAGGGACCTTAAAGGAGGGTCCATAGTCAAGTTCCCATATCTCCTCTATGTAACCATAATATGTGACCTTTTGCCCATTCTCGGTTGCTGCATCAAAGCGGACACCACTGTTTTGGTTGGTGCTCTTTTTATCTTGGGCGATCGTGTAAAATGTATTCCCATTTATCTCGTACCCTTGGAAAGTCGTTATAGTCGAAGATGGTGTCTTGGCCAACATGTACAGCTGATCTACAACATCATTGTCATTCATTAAATGTTTTCTCAACCAACTGCCGAAAGTCTCCATGTGGGCCTTCCTAATCCAGGATTCAGGCTTCCCCGGGTTCTCCGAGCGTAAAATATTCTTGTGTTTCTCAAAGTACGGAGCCACCAAGCTGGAATTGGTCAGTACAGTGTGGTGTGGTTCAGTCAGAGAATGGCCGTCCATACATATCGTTGATTTCCTTCCGATCGTGCCTTTTCCACTTAGTCTCCCCTCGTGCCGCGATCGAGGAAGACCAATCGGCTTAAGGTCAGGAACAAAGTCAACACAAAACGCAATTACCTCCTCATTTCCATAGCCCTTGGCGATGCTTCCTTCTGGCCTAGCACGGTTACGAACATATTTCTTTAATACTCCCATGAACCTCTCGAAGGGGAACATATTGTGTAGAAATACAGGACCGAGAACGAAAATCTCTTCGACTAGGTGAACCAGGAGGTGCGTCATAATATTGAAGAAGGATGGCGGGAACACCAACTCGAAACTGACAAGACATTGGATCACATCGTTCTGTAACCGTGGTAGAACTTCTGGATTGATTACCTTCTGAGAGATTGCATTGAGGAATGCACATAGCTTCACAATGGCTACTCGAACATTTTCCGGCAGGAGCCCCCTCAAAGCAATCGGAAGCAATTGCGTCATAATCACGTGGCAGTCGTGAGACTTCAGGTTTTGGAACTTTTTCTCCGCCATGTTTATTATTCCCTTTACATTGGACGAGAATCCAGACGGGACCTTCATACTGCTCAGGCATTCAAAAAAGATGACCTTATCTTCTTTGGTCAGAGCGTAGCTGGCACGACCTTGAAACCATTCCGGATGCCGGTCATCAGGGTCTTTCAAACGTTGCTGGTCCTGCCGTGCTTCCTTTGTATCATTTGTCTTCCCATACACGCCCAAGAAGCTTAGGAGGTTCACGCAAATATTCTTCGTAACGTGCATCACGTCGATTGCAGAGCGGACATCTAGGACTTTCCAATATTCTAGCTCCCAGAATATAGATTTCTTCTTCCACATGGCTGCGTGCCCGTCAGCTCCCTTCGGAACTGATTGTCCGCCAGGACCCTTTCCAAAGATGACTTTCAAATCCTTGACCATATCAAATACCTCAGCACCAGTGCGTTCCGCAGGCTTCGGCCGGTGATCTGCCTTGCCGTTGTAATGCTTGCCTTTCTTTCTTACTGGATGAATTTTCGGAAGAAATTGACGATGCCCAAGGTACACGTTCTTCTTACAATTTGGCAAATGTACACTTTCAGTCTCATGTAAGCAGTGCATGCATGCATTGTATCCCTTATTTGACAGTCCCGAAAGGTTACTAAGAGCAGGCCAATCATTGATGGTTACGAAAAGCAACGCTCGTAGGTCAAATTCCTCTTGTTTGTGCTCATCCCACACACGGACACCACCCCACACCTGTAAAAGTTCATCAACTAATGGCCTTAGGTACACATCGATGTCGTTGCCGGGTTGCTTCGGACCTTGGATGAGCACTGGCATCATAATGAACTTCCGCTTCATGCACAACCAAGGAGGAAGGTTGTAGATGCATAGAGTCACGGGCCAGGTGCTATGGCTAGAGCTCTGCTCGCCAAAAGGATTCATGCCATCCGTACTTAGAGCAAATCTTATGTTCCTTGCGTCAGCTGCAAAATCTTTGAACCATCTGTCGATCTTTCTCCATTGCGTTCCATCTGCGGTGTGTCTCAACTCCCCGTCCGACTTACGGTCCTCTTTGTGCCATAGCAACAACTTGGCATGCTCTTTGTTCCTGAACAGACGTTTCAACTGTGGTATTATAGGAGCATACCACATCACCTTGGCGGGAACCCTCTTCCTGGGTTTCTGGCCCTCAACATCGTCACCAGGGTCATCGCCTCTGATCTTATAACGCAATGCAGTGCATACCGGGCATTCATTCAAATTCTCGTATTCACCGCGGTAGAGGATGCAGTCGTTGATGCATGCATGTATCTTCAGAACCTCTAAACCTAGAGGGCAGACAACCTTCTTTGCTTCGTACGTACTGGCGGGCAACTCGTTATCCTTTGGAAACATATTCTTCAACATTTTCAGCAAGTTTTCAAATGCCGAGTCAGCTACACCTGCCTCTGCCTTCCATTTCAGCAAATCCAGTGTGCAGCCCAGCTTTTTCAGACCATCATCGCATCTGGGGTACAGCGCCTTTCTGTGATCCTCTAACATGCGATCCAAATTCTCCCTCTCCTTTTCAGTTTCGCAGCGTCTCCGTGCATCAGCAATGGTCCGACCAAGATCATCAACGGGATCATCACGTGCCTCTTCTTCACCTTCCCCTTCACCTTCAGCATCCTCCATGAAAGTATCACCGAAATGAGCAAGATAGCTTTCATCGATGAAATCATCCCCTTCTTCATCTTCTTCCATTATAACCCCTCTTTCTCCATGCTTGGTCCAACAATTATAGCTTGGCATGAAACCGTGCCGAAGCAGATGCATGTGAACATCTCTTGAGGAAGAGTAACCCTTCTGATTCTTACAGATAACACATGGACAGATAACAAAACCCCCCTGCTTGTTCGCATTAGCCACTACGAGGAAATCTTTCAAACCCGTAGTGAACTCGCCGGAGAGTCGGTTACCGTACATCCATTGCCGATTCATCTGCATTATTATAATATAAAATATATAATTAACCATCATGCATTTGTTAAACTAACTAGCTACAAACAATATTAATTAAACAATGAACTGCACACATGCATATTTTATCAATGACACATCAAAGGTTCATCAAGTTGCTAACCGCGATCGAGGAGTGTGGCTCCAACACTTCATGTCATGTTTGTTTCATACTCTTGGGGCATTTCATCAAACACCTTATGTGCATAAGAGGAACCAAAAGCAAACCTACACCCACTTGTGAAGAGAATGGCTCCAAATGGCTAAGTGTTGGCTGCTGGATGGGTATATATAGGGGAGGGGCTTTAGTTGCGGTTGGCCTGGCAAACCGTGACTAAAGGTGCCCGAAGGCCTTTAGTCGCGGTTGTCCTGGCCAACCGCGACTAAAGACCCTCACGTGCGCCAGCTGGCCACCGAGCGCCCTGGGCCCAGGCCTTTGGTCGCGGTTCACCTCCAGAACCGCGACTAAAGGTCCCATTAGTCGCGGTTCCTACAGCTTCGCGACTTATGGGGCTGGACGGAAGCCTGTTTTTCCACCAGTGTCACATGCATGGCTGTAATTAGTTAGGGTTTCGAGGTCAAACCAGCCGCTAGCGCGACTGCGAGTCGTTTGGAAAATGGGGCAGGTTATACAATATCTACTGTAAATACACCAAGACAAAGCAACTATATGCATCATGTTGCTCAAGACAAAGCAACTCTATCCATCATGTTGCTCAACTCAAAGCAACTCTACGGTAAAGTACTAAGTGCTAGGATGCCCATAGTGGGTAGTATCTTAAGTCACTAGTAGAAAAGAGGGCTTTGGTTCAGGCCGGGTCAGCCCATTAGTCCCGGTTCAGTCCAGAACCAGGACCCATGGGGGCATTGGTCCCGGTTCGTGAGGCCAGGGGCCTGCCGGGCCTCGTGGGGGCATTGGTCCCGGTTCGTCATGCCCCTTTGGTCCCGGTTGGTGGGACGAACCGGAACCAATGGGCCTCGCTCCTGGCTCACCATCATTGGTCCCGGTTGGTGGCTTGAACCGGGACCACAGGCTTCCCTTTAGTCCCGGTTCATGCCACGAACCGGGACCAATGAGGTGCCTATATATACCCGTCGCCCGCGAGCAGAGCATCCCAGTGCTCTGTTTTTCTCTGGCCGGCGAGGGGAGGGCTTTGTGGTGCTCTAGCTCACCTCCTATGCACATGAGGTGTTCGATGGAATGCCCGAGCCACACTAGTTAAGCTTTCTCCTCTCGAAGCTCGACCTCAAAGCTCCATTTCCTCAAGATTTGTCTAGGTTTAGTGGTCCATCACGTCCCACTCCCGTCTTCACCGCCGTCGATCGCCCGCACCGATCTCGTCGCCGGCACCACCGTGGTGAGCCTCTTGTTCTTATCTTCTTTCTGAAAGAAAAAAAATTCTTACTTTAGATAGATACTTGTCTAGTTTTCTTACTTTTATTATTGCTTGTTATTATATATTGTGATGGTTTTGGTATCCGCCCCCGTCGGCCCTCGTCCTGGCTATGATTTGGATGTGGTATATATTATATTTTTATAACTATTTGGTTCATTTATTGTTTATGACAATTATGCCGACCAACGTGACATAGATTTTATTTATCTAGGAGGTAGTTGAATCGGAAATTCCAACCGACCCTATTGTCAAGAGGTTAAATTTAGTTGAAGAAGAAAACAATTACTTGAAGGAAAAAATAAAAAAAATTGAGGAGGAGAAGATGATATTGGAGTTGCATGTTGCGGATGTCATCGATGATCACAAGATCAAGATGGATGCAATGCGGTTGAAGATGAGAAAAATTAGAAAATATGCCATTCATACCGAGGCTTGGTATCATTATGCCGTTGGATCAATTGTTACCTTGGTTGCGATTATGATCGCATTTGTTTTCGCATTGAAATGTTTTACATAGTTTCAACGTATGGTTTAATTAATTAGATGTTCTGGAGAGCTATATGTTGTTAGATGAGAACTATGTATGTACTTTGGTTTTAATGTGATGATGAACTTCTATTAATTTGGTCACTTAATTATCTATTCATGATGTTCTGTAATGGTTTTTGACACACTTAATTATATATAATGCAAGTAGATGAACCGGCAATGGATGTACGGTGACAGACACACCTCCGAGTACATTAAGGGCGTGCATAATTTTCTCGAATTGGCTAAGGCAAACAAGCAGAATGGTTTTATGTGTTGTCCATGCCCTAAATGTGGGAATACGAAGTCTTACTCTGACCGGAAAATCCTTCACACCCACCTTCTTTACAATGGTTTCATGCCACACTATAATGTTTGGACGAGGCACGGAGAAATAGGGGTTATGATGGAAGACGGCGAAGAAGAAGAGCACGATGCCAACTATGTGCCCCCTGAATACGGTGACGCTGCAATGGGGGAAGCTGCTGAAGATCAAGAGGAACCACACGATGTGCCCAATGATGCTGCAACGGGGGAAGCTGCTGAAGATCATGGGGAACCAGACGATGTGCCCGATGATGGTGATCTCCGCCGGGTCATTGTCGATGCAAGGACGCAATGCGAAAGTCAAAAGGAGAAGCTGAAGTTCGATCGCATGTTAGAGGATCACAAAAAAAGGATGTACCCAAATTGCGAAGATGGCAACAAAAGCTCGGTACCGTACTGGAATTGCAGCAGTGGAAGGCAGAGAATGCTGTGCCTGACAAAGGATTTGAGAAGCTACTGAAAATATTGAAGAAGAAGCTTCCAAAGGATAACGAATTGCCCGACAGTACATACACAACAAAGAAAGTCGTATTCCCTCTAGGATTGAAGGTGCAGAAGATACATGTATGCCCTAATGACTGCATCCTCTATCGTGGTGCGTACAAGGATCTGAACGCATGCCCGATATGCGGTGCATTGCGGTATAAGATCAGACGAGATGACCCTGGTGATGTTGACGGCGAGCCCCCCAGGAAGAGGGTTCCTGCGAAGGTGATGTGGTATGCTCCTATAATACCACGGTTGAAATGTCTGTTTAGAAACGAAGAGCATGCCAAGTTGATGCCATGACACAGTGAGGACCGTAAGAAAGACGGGAAGTTGAGAGCACCAACTGACGGGTCGCAGTGGAGAAAAATCAAGAAAAAGTACTGGCCTGAGTGTGCAAGTGACCCAAGGAACGTATGGTTTGGTTTAAGCGCGGATGGCATTAATCCTTTCGGGGAGCAGAGCAGCAATCACAACACCTGGCCCGTGACTCTATGTATGTATAACCTTCCTCCTTGGATGTGCATGAAGCGGAAGTTCATTATGATGCCAATTCTCATCCAAGTCCCTAAGCAACCCGGCAACGACATTGATGTGTTCCTAAGGCCATTAGTTGAAGAACTTTTACAGCTGTGGAATGGAAACGGTGTACGTATGTGGGATGAGCGCAAACAGGAGGAATTTAACCTGCATGCGTTGCTGTTTATAACCATCAACGATTGGCCCGCTCTCAGTAACCTTTCAGGACAGACAAACAAGGGATACCACGCATGCACACACTATTTAGAAGAAACTAAAAGTATATACCTGGACAAATGCATGAATAATGTGTACCTGGGCCATCGTCGATTTTTTCCGACCAACCATCAATGTCGAAAGAAAGGCAAGCATTTCAAAGGCGAGGCAGATCACCGGAAGAAGCCCGCCATGCGTACAGGTGATCACATACTTGCTATGGTCAATGATTTACACGTAATCATTGGAAAGGGTCCCGACGGACTAGCTGTTCCGAATGACGCTGAGGGACACGCACCCATGTGGAAGAAGAAATCTATATTTTGGGACCTACCCTACTGGAAAGACCTAGAGGTCCTGTCGGTGTCAAAACCGGCGGATCTTAGGTAGGGGGTCCCGAACTGTGCGTCTAAGGCGGATGGTAATAGGAGGCAGGGGACACGATGTTTTACCCAGGTTCAGGCCCTCTTGATGGAGGTTAAACCCTACGTCCTGCTTGATTTATTCTTAATGATATGAGTATTACAAGAGTTGATCTACCACGAGATCGGAGAGGCCAAACCCTAGAAGCTTGCCTATGGTATGATTGTTGTTGTCCTACAGACTAAACCCTCCGGTTTATATAGACACCGGAGGGGGCTAGGGTTACACAAGGTCGGTTACAAATGAGGAGATATACATATCTGTATTGCCTAGCTTGCCTTCCACGCCAAGTAGAGTCCCATCCGGACACGGGGCGAAGTCTTCAATCTTGTATCTTCATAGTCCAACAGTCCGGGCGAAGGATATAATCCGGCTGTCCGGATACCCCCTAATCCTGGACTCCCTTAGTAGCCCCCGAACCAGGCTTCAATGACGATGAGTCCGGCGCGCAGTATTGTCTTCGGCATTACAAGGCGGGTTCTTCTCCAATTTCCAAGTGTTTGTAAGCAGTGTCTGGCCCCATAAATGTTGAACCTCTTGGCTTCTGTGCCCAATAAGGGCTATCTCCCATGCGTCGAATGAATACGAGGCGCCAGGGCATTTTTACATTTACCCCCCTAGACAGATAAATAAATTGTCTATTAAAGGGATATGGATTCTTAGGTCAGATCCACACCATCCTTCCCTCAGCGAGAATCCATCAGAGCGCGTTTCGGAAAGATCCATTCCAGCATGGCCGACCTCCGCAGCTCCTCCTCCCGCCCCCGTAGCCCTAAGCCCGGTGATTGGAGAGGTGTTCAGTCCCACACAGTCGATTGGTCAAACTGCAGACCAAGGGATTTCTCCCTCTGGCGTATATGGTGCCCGTTCGAGCTGGGATTGCCACCTACAATGGCGGGGAGCAAGCGGAGAGCTTTCCCTGTCCCTCCATGGGGGAACGGGTCTGCCTTGTTCCTTATTTACTAAGGGGACTCGGATTTCCAATTCATCCGTTCCTCCGCGGGCTCCTAGAGTTCTACGGCCTCCAATTACACAATTTCACCCCTGCCTCCATTCTACATATCGCCAGCTATGTTGCTCTCTGCGAGTTGTTTCTGGGCTGCGAGGCTCACTTCGAGCTATGGAAAAGGCTATTTTGCCTCGTCCCTCGCACATAGAGGGGATCACTTTATCAAGTGGGCGGAGCCGAAATATGGTGCATCGCCGATACCGGATACCTGTCAGGTACCCCGAAAAAGTCGTCCGAAGACTGGCCTTCAGAATGGTTATATGTGGAGGACGTTCCCCTTCCGGACCCTGTTCGGCGGGGTCTTCCTGAGTTCAACAATGCTCCTCTGAAGAAGCGCCGAAGTTGGCGCCCATGAAGCCCCCAGGCGGAAGATAACAGAGAAGTCCTCTATCTGATGAACCGGATCAAAGCACTGGCTCAGTCAGGATTGGGAATAATCGAAGTTATGTCGATTTGCATAATGCGGGGAGTGCAACCACTTCAATACCGTGGGCACCACTTGTGGTGTTTCAACGGGGCGGATGACGCCACCCGCTACGGGCGTAAGGGTCCGGGCGATGCTGCCGCTTTAGCAAAAATTCTGTCCGAATTGTTCAAGGGAGAGGAGGAGGAGTTCACCCGCATCAAGCCACGGGATGGATTCTTCATGTACAATCCTCCAAGCTGGGTAAGCTATATCCCCTTACTTCCATTTTCCCGCATTCTTTGTCGTAAGTATTCACTTTGCCAGTTTGCGGCAGGAACTGCGAAAAGCCATAAAGGAGGTCAGCAGCCCCTCTCCACAACCGGAGGACCCTGACTGGGCCCTTGACTATCCCAGACTGCTCCCTGCATTGCACGTAAGAAAAACCAAAAATCCCAACTCCAAAAACTAGGATCCCCTTTTAGACACTTCACCCACCATATACACATGGCATTTTTTACAGGGAAGGCATTTGGGACGCCCTGCCGAACCCGCAACAACTCGCCAACAAGAGGCGCCGAGGCCGGGTAGGCCAAAAAGGAAGGCGGTCAGGATGGAGACGCCGGCGCAAAGGTATAAAAACCCCGCTCCGTGGTTGTCGTCTTTCTCAAAATGTAATGACGCCCGTGTTTCTTTAATAGAAAAAATGCTCGCCGAAATATGTCCGGCGATGTTGCTGATCACGCCTCCACCAGTCGGGCGCCAGGACCGGACATAGAGGCGGATGCCGATGTGGGGCAGGCGCCGGATAATCCCCCTACAGAGGATGCGGATAGATTATCCGCTACTAACTCAGAAGTGGAAAACGCCATGAATCATAGGCGCCGCCGGGCTGTACTCCGTGACGCTTGTTTCTCACCAGAGGCATTTGATGCCTTTAATTCTGGAGAGGCTTACCTCCGTGCTGCTCAAGATGGTCTAGCCAGAGCCACGGATCAGTATGTAAAGGATGTATGGGTAAGTAAATCTGACGATTTATATGTATCAGTAGCCCCTGAGACTTGAAACAGTTAGCAGAACTAATTTAAGGATCATCTTTATTGTGCAGGTTCTTACAGAGAAGAATACTAGGCTGTCCCAGGAGCTAGAGGAATGCAAGACCCAACTGCGGGCCGCTGTTGCCGCATTGCAGGAACCGAAAAAGCCTCCCGCTGGTAACATTTACTTTAAAGAATGATGGTTACCATATAGTGTGCGGCGTGGCTGCAGATCTAACAATAGATTTTGCAGATGAATCCGGAGGACCAGCATGTCGTGCGACAGCTAGAGGCTGGCAAACGCGTGCTGACTGAGGTTAGGCGGGAGAAAAACAATCTCCAAGACGCCAATGTCAAGCTAAGCATGGAACTAAAAGACGTTCGAGCCCAGCTTGCAGACTCCGAGAAGGAGAAAAAGCGGCTTCGGCGCGACATTTTCAGTAAGTGCTTGAACGGATCCTTTTGAAGGAGTTCGGCGAAGAAGCCGACTAACAACGTTATGTCTGTAGGTATGCTGACGGGTCGTCTTGAGGAGGAAATGTCCGGGTCTGCAGGTGATCTTCTATCCGAGCTCTCGCATCTGCATGAACAAGTTTGGCAGGTGATGCAAGGTGTTGCCCAGGCCTTGTGGCCATCCGCCTCCCTGCCAGAAGGCGTTGCAGAGCTTACGGAGAAGCTCAAGGGAGCACGGTGGTGCTTCTGATTATGGAAGATATCGGCTTGCCGACATGGTGCCCGAGAAGCCTGGGCCATGGTGAAGACGCGGTACACCAGGGCTGACCCAAATCACATGGCCGAGGTCGGACCTGTGGGGCGCGACGGAAAAGAGATCCCCGTTAGCTTAGTTTATGGGCAAGTAGAATTAGCCGCAAGGTATTCCCAACAGGATTGTAACCTAGACCGCCTGTTGGATGGTATAGAGGAGGAATTTAGTCAGTCTGCATGACTATGTAATTAAAGTGACATGTATATTGCCTTCTAGCCGGATTGTAGATCGTTTGTCATGGCGGACCTTTTCGCTTCAACCTCGGGACCCGATAGTCCGGAGTGTATCCAAATACTCGCTCAATTATATAAGAATCGGGGTATGCGTGGAGACCAGGCGTAGGGGTCATTGGTGCTTGAACAGACAAGTGCCCAACTAGTTATGTTATATTACATGGGTAGTAAGAAACATCTTCCAGGGAGAATAGTTCCGTTAAGAGTTCCTTTCCCTGGGTAAGCATGCCCTAAAGTGCATGTCCGGACTACGATAGGAAACGCAGGAAAAAACATCTGGGGGCAGATATGGAAAATAAATAAAAATCATCTTTTGTTCGCCGACCGAATATTCCCTTAAGAACGCTAGCTTTCAGCTTCAACCAGTATGAGGTACACATCCGGCTGACCCGGCAGTAACAATCGCAGAGCTGATCCCCTTATGCCCTAGCCGAATTAACGAGAACGTAGGTCATAAATACAAGAGCTAGGCAACCCAGCTTGGCCAAAACTTAAGTCATATCGATGCATATAATGGTGAAAAAGGTACATGTGGAAGCATAACACATGTGCGGGGCACGAGGCCCAAATAAATAATCAAGCTTCTGTGAAAGAAGCCCCCAGGTATGATGAGTGCGGCTAGCGCATCCGTAATGTGCAAATGAGGCGCAAGTTGGCCTTTGAAGGCCTGGAGGAAGAATAAAAGAAAGAAAAAAACAAGACAAATAATGTATAAAAAATGGACAGAGGAAGGGGACGAACACAGGGTCTGGCGCTGGGCGTAGAATCTTCGGAGCCTGGCCGCGTTCCATGGGTTCGGCTCGAGTCGATTAGTCGATGCATCCCGCAGTCGGTACGCTCCATCGGTCAGAACTTGGTCAATAATGAAGGGACCTTCCCATTTGGGCTCGAGCTTGTTCTTTTGCTTATCCGGCAGACGTAGAACTAGTTCGCCAATGTTATAAGTTTTGGCCCGTACTTCTCTGCTTTGGTATCTGTGAGCCTGTTGTTGATAAAATGCGGAACAGGCTTTTGCCACGTCGCGCTCCTCCTCCAAGGTGTCCAGACCTGTCCTGCCGATCAAGCTCGGCTTCTCTTTCTTCGTACATGCGCACTCGAGGTGAGTCATGAATTATGTCACAGGGCAAGACTGCCTCTGCGCCGTACACCATAAAGAAGGGTGTATATCCGGTACTACGGTTCGGCGTGGTCCACAGTCCCCAGAGTACGGAGTCGAGCTCCTCTACCCAGTGCGTGTTAGACTCCATTAAGGACCGCACTAGCCTGGGTTTAATGCCGCTCATTATAAGACCGTTCGCGCGCTCCACTTGACCGTTGGTTTGTGGGTGATAGACCAAAGCATAGTCGAGCCTGATGCCCATTTTGCTGCACCAGAGTTTTACCTCATCGGTAGTAAAGTTCGTGCCGTTGTTAGTGATGATGCTGTGAGGGACTCCATAATGGTGTACAACCCCGGATATGAAGTCTATCACCGGTCCGGATTCGGCTGTTTTAATAGGTTTGGCCTCTATCCATTTGGTGAATTCATCCACCATGACCAGTAAGTATTTTTTCTTGTGGGTTCCCCCTTTAAGGGGTCCAACCATGTCAAGCCCCCAGACTGTGAAGGGCCATGTAATGGGGATTGTTTGGAGGGCGGTGGGTGGCATGTGGCTTTGATTTGCAAAGAGCTGGCAACCGGCGCAATGTTGGACCAAGTCCTGTGCATCTGCCCGGGCCGTTGGCCAATAGAATCCTGTACGGAAGGCCTTGCTGACAAGAGCCCAGGCTGCGGCATGGTGACCGCCGAGTCCGGCGTGAATTTCTGCCAAAAGGTTCCATCCTTCCTCTTCGGAGATACACCTTTGAAGGACTCCGGTAGTGCTTTTTTTATACAATTCTCCCTCATGGACCCTGTAGGCCTTAGATCGCCGCACTATGCAGCGTGCCTCATTTTGGTCCTCCGGAAGTTCCTGCCTAGTTAGGTAGGCTAGGAATGGTTCTGTCCACGGGGCTATGATGGCCATTATTACGTGGGCCGAAGGTGTTATTTCGGTGGCGGAGCCTCCGATTGTGTCAGAGTGTTCGGTATCGGGTATTTTGGCCGGGTCCGGGTTATTGTTGCCGGTGTCCCCTTCCCATACTACGGATGGCTTGAACAGCCTCTCCAGAAATATGTTGGGGGGGACCGCGTCGCATTTTGCACCAATGCAGGCGAGGATATCCGCCGCCTGATTGTTTTCCCGAGCCACATGATGAAATTCGAGCCCCTCGAACCGAGCTAACATTTTTAGGACGACATTGCGATAGGCCGCCATTTTCGGATCCTTGGCATCAAAGTCTCCATTTATTTGGGATTTTGCGAGGTTCGAACCCCCTGCACCTCTAGGCATTGAATGCCCATGGATACTGCCATCCGGAGACCATGTAAAAGGGCCTCATATTCGGCTGCGTTGTTGGAGTCCGTATACATTATCTAGAGTACGTATTGAACTGTATCTCCAGTTGGCGACGTCAAAACTACGCTAGCCCCCACACCACCCAACATTTTGGAGCCGTCGAAGTGCATGATCCAGTTGGAATATGCGCCGTACTCTTTAGGGAGTTCGGCTTTCGTCCATTCGGCGACAAAGTCGGCCAATACTTGCGACTTAATGGCTCACCGCGGCTTGTAAGTTATGTCGAACGGGAGGAGCTCAATGGCCCATTTGGCAATACGGCCTGTGGCATCGCGGTTGTTTATAATATCATTAAGTGGCACTTCCGAGGCTACTGTTATCGAACACTCTTGAAAGTAGTGTCGCAACTTCCAGGATGCCATGAATACCGCGTATGCTATCTTTTGATAATGCGGGTACCGTGACTTGCATGGAGTAAGGACAGTGGATACATAGTAGACCGACTTTTGAAGGGGGAATTTATGTCCGTCTGTTTCTCGTTCAGCGACGAGCACTGCGCTCACAACTTGATGAGTTGCCGCAATGTATAACAACATTGGTTCGCCAATGTTTGGCGCGACCAGGACTGGGTTGGTTGCCAATATGGCTTTTATTTCTTCCAATCCAGCTGTTGCGGCATCCGTCCACTCAAAGTGTTCGGTGCGCCGAAGGAGGCGATAAAGGGGTAATGCCTTTTCTCACAGGCGGGAGATAGAGCGGCTTAGAGCCGCCACGCATCCAGTTAACTTCTGGATTTGTTTGAGGTCTGTTGGGGTAGCCAACTGTGACAAAGCTCAGATTTTGGCCGGATTAGCTTCAATACCTCTACTGGAAACAATGAAACCCAGGAGCTTTCCGGCTGGTATGCCGAAAATGCATTTTTCCGGATTGAGCTTGATGTCGTATGTTCGGAGGTTGTCGAATGTGAGCCTCAAGTCGTCTATCAAAGAGTCGACGTGTTTGGTTTTGATGACCACATCGTCTACGTATGCCTCTGCTGTTTTGCCGATTTGTTTCTCCAGACATGTCTGAATCATGCGCTGATATGTTGCACCGGTGTTTTTGAGCCCAAAAGGCATTGTGTTAAAACAGAAGGGACCGTATGGTGTGATGAATGCCGTTGCGGCTTGGTCAGACTTTGCCATCTTGATTTGGTGGTAACCAGAGTATGCGTCGAGCAAACACAATGACTCGTGTCCTGCGGTAGCATCAATAATTTGATCGATGCGGTGGAGGGGGAAGGGATCCTTTGGGCAAGCTTTATTGAGGTCCTTGAAATCGACACAAAGGCGCCATGATTTATCCTTCTTTGGTACCATCACCAGGTTTGCTAGCCAGTCCGGGTGTTTTATTTCTATGATGAATCTGGCCTCCAATAACTTGGCTAGTTCCTCTCCCATGGCCCGTCTGTTAGGTTTGGAGAAACGCCGAAGAGCTTGCTTGACTGGCTTGAATCCCTTTAGGATATTGAGGCTCGCTCGGCCAGTCTGCATGGGATTCCTGGCATGTCTGAGGGATGCCAGACGAATATGTCCCAATTCTCACGCAGGAACTCTCATAGTGCGGCGTCCACGGCGGGGTTTAGCTGTGCCCCGATGGAGGCTTTTTTTGCAGGGTCCGTTGGGTGGACTTGGAATTTGACTATTTCATCCGCTGGTTTAAAAGAGGTGGACTCGGATCTCTTGTCGAGTATTACGTCGTCCCTGTCCACTATGGAGCATAGCGTGGTTAATTCCTCGGCTGAGAGGGCTTCAGATAATGCCTCGAGGGCCAGTTCGGCTGTTTTGTTTTCGGCGCGGAGTGCTGTGTCCGGATCACTGGCGAGAGTGATGATTCCGTTGGGCCCGGGCATTTTGAGCTTCATGTACCCATAATGGGGTACGGCTTGGAAGATTGTGAACGCCTCCCGTCCTAAAAGAGCATGATAACCACTGCTGAACAGGGCCACTTGGAATGTAATTTCTTCGGACCTGTAATTATCCGGCGTGCCGAATACCACATCTATTGTGATTTTCCCAGCACAGCGTGCTTCCCGACTGGGGATGATTCCTCTAAAGGTTGTGCTACTTTGCTCAATGCGGTTCCAGACTATTTCCATCTTTTGAAGAGTTTCCTCATAGATGAGGTTTAAACCACTGCCACCGTCCATGAGTACTTTGGTGAGTCGAAATCCGTCCACGATTGGGCTGAGGACCAGTGCAGTTGGTGCTCGGGCTGTTCGGAATTTAGGTTCATCACTGGCATTAAAGGTGATAGCCGTGTCACTCCATGGATTTATTGCTGCCACATGGCAGATTTCGGCAATGCTGTGGAGTGTTCGCTTGCGCCTATTATTTGATGCGAAGGTCTCAAAGACTGTTTATACCGTATTGCTATCCGTGGGATGGTGCTCTGCGGCATCTGGGATGAGAAGATCCTCACCGCTTTTAGCCACCTGCCGGAGTATCCAACATGCTCTAAGGTTGTGTGTTGGTATGGTATCCTCTTTTTGGTAGTTGACCAGGGTGTCTTTTGATAGTGCACCCTTTTATTTCGGACTGGGTTCGTATTTAGGGCCGGATTATCCCAAAAGTTTGTTTCACTTTTCCAGGTACTTTACATCGCACAGTACTTTCGTACTATGGACGCCAAGTCAGCGAAGCATGATATCTCACGGCGATTTATGGTGTTAAGGATTCCTTTGTCCATGCAATTATTGCAGAAAAATAAGATTGCGTCTTCCTCGCGACAGTCCTTAACCTTGTTCATCGCAAGGAGGAATCTGGCCCAATAGTGATGTACTTTTTCCTGGGGCTCTTGCCTGATGTGGGAAAGATCGCTTATGTTTGGATGGGTGGGTGGAATTGAATCCGAACCCTTACCCAATCTGGGATCCAGGGGCCAACTAATTTCCTATTTTGGAAATTCTGGTTCCGAGGTGTTGCCCGATAATCCTGGCCCGCTGCCTGACTCTAAGTTCAAGGATTGGATGCTGTCCTCCCGCGAACGGGTATCCGGCTCGGAGAGCTCAGGAATCCGGACATAGTTGGTCCTCAATATGGAGGAGAGGTCGCCACATTGTTCCTCCACCACTGCAATATGATGGGTGACCGGCGGAGAGTTAATATCCCTTTGATCGGGTTTAAGCCCAATCCGATCATAGTCCGCAGCGACTCCCAGGGTGGCGATGCGATCCAAGAGCTCGTTTAGGGAGGCGAGCTCCATTGGATCCATCTGTTCGGCGAGTGCCGATTTGACGTGGAGGCTGTTTTCGATGACCCGAGAAGTCATCATCGGCGCGGCGGCCGAACAGGCGGTCATGATGAAACCGCCTAGCCGGAGAGTTTGGCCGACAACCAAAGCTCCCCCAACAATAGTACCGTCTTTAAAGACGAGATGAGACATCCTTCCTTCTAGTGATGGCACAGTGGAACTCTCAATGAAAGCACCAATGTCGGTGTCAAAACCGGCGGATCTCAGGTAGGGGGTCCCGAACTGTGCGTCTAAGGCAGATGGTAACAGGAGGTAGGGGACACGATGTTTTACCCAGGTTCGGGCCCTCTTGATGGAGGTAAAACCCTATGTCCTGCTTGATTTATTCTTGATGATATGAGTATTACAAGAGTTGATCTACCACGAGATCGGAGAGGCCAAACCCTAGAAGCTAGCCTATGGTATGATTGTTCTTGTCCTACAGACTAAACCCTCCGGTTTATATAGACACCGGAGGGGGCTAGTGAGGGAGTCCTGGATTAGGGGGTGTTCGGGTAGCCGGACTATACCTTAAGCCGGACTCCTGGACTATGAAGATACAAGATTGAAGATTACGTCCCGTGTCCGGATGGGACTTTCCTTGGCGTGGAAGGCAAGCTAGGCGATGCGGATATTCAAGATATCCTACCATTGTAACCGACTCTATGTAACCCTAACCCTATCCGGTGTTTATATAAACAAGAGGGTTTTAGTCCGTAGGACAACTTCATCAACTCCATATACAACAATCATACCATAGGCTAGCTTCTAGGGTTTAGCTTCCTTGATCTCGTGGTAGATCTACTCTTGTACTACCCATATCATCAATATTAATCAAGCAGGACATAGGGTTTTACCTCCATCAAGAGGGCCCGAACCTGGGTAAAACATCGTGTTCCCTGCCTCCTATTACCATCCAGCCTAGACGCACAGTTTGGGACCTACTACCCGAGATCCGCCGGTTTTGACACCGACATTGGTGCTTTCATTGAGAGTTCCTCTGTGTCGTCGCCTTTAGGCCCGATGGCTCCTTTGATCATCAACAACGATGCAGTCTAGGGTGAGACTTTTCTCCCCGGACAGGTCTTCGTCTTCAGCGGCTTCGCTCTGTGGGCCAATTCGCTCGGCCACTAGGAGCAGATCGAAAGCTACGCCCCTGGCCATCAAGTCAGGTTTGGAAGCTTAAACTACATGGCTGACATCCGGGAGACTTGATCTTCGACGGGTTCGAGCCACGGCCTAGCGCGCCGCACTATCTTGAGGGGCATGATCTAGCTCTGCCCCCGGACAGTGTCCTGGAGGCCGCACATGCATCGTTCCGACCCCTAACTCGGAGCCTATTGTGCCAATCGAGGATGAACGGTTGGACGTCACCTCGGGGGCTGCGATTCCAAAAGAGATGGAGCCGAACGCTAGCCCCGCACTCTGCATGACCCGTGACTCTGAGGATCCGGACTCCTCCCCGGACTCCGAACCCCCCGTGCCCTTGCCAATCAAATCCGATTGGGCGCCGATAATGGAGTTCACCGCCGCAGACATCTTTCAGCACTCGCCTTTTGGCGTCATCCTGAATTCTCTTAAGTCTCTCTCTTTATCAGGAGAGCCTTGGCCGGATTACGGTCAGCAAGGATGGGATACGGACGATGAAGAAATTCAAAGCCTACCCACCACCCACTTTGTAGCCACTGTCGACGACTTAACCGACATGCTTGACTTTGGCTCCGAAGACATCGACGGTATGGACGACGATGTAGGAGACGAACAAGAATCAGCACCTGTAGGGCGCTGGAAGGCCACCTCGTCATATGACATATATATGGTGGATACTCCAAAAGATGGAGACGGCGATGGAACAGTGGGAGATGACACCCCCAAGAAACAGCCAAAGCGCCGGTGTCAGCAGCGCCGCTCTAAATCCCGCCAAAGCAAAAACGGTGATTCCAGCACAGGAGATAATACTACCCCGGATAGCGCCGAAGAACACCCACCTCAGGAAGATTCGGTACAGGAAGATGGAGAAGCCAACCTTCATGACAGAGCGGCAGACCAAGAGGTCGAGGATGATAACTACATGCCTCCCTCTGAAGACGAGGCAAGCCACGATGACGACGAATTCGTCATACCATCAGACCCCACCGAACAAGAGCATTTCAAACGCAGGCTTTTAGCCATGGCAAGCAGCCTCAAGAAAAAGCAGCAACAGCTTAGAGCTGCCCAAGATTTGCTAGCTGACAGATGGACTGAAGTCCTTGCGGCCGAAGAGTATGAACTCAAACGCCCCTCCAAGAATTACCCGACGCGCAGGCCGCTACCCCGATCAGAGGAGGAAGCACCTACATCACCAGCGCATGACATGGCAGACCGGCCACCTCGCGGCCGCGACAGAGAGGCCTCTCGGCTCTCCACCCAAGCCATGCCTCGACGCCGCTCAAATAAGGCACGGGAAAATGCGCCCGAACTGCAAGACATACTGGAGGATAAGGCAAGACAAACAAGATCGATCTACGGATCACGCAGGCGCCCTACGGCATGTGACAAGGATCTCCACTCCGGATACAACAAATCCGACTGGGCCGAACACAACAGACATAGCTCTTCCGGGCTGCGTCGTGATATAGCCCAGTATAGAGGCGCCGCACACCAGCTATGCTTCACGAATGAAGTAATGGATCATAAAATCCAAGAGGGTTTCAAACCCGTAAAGATCGAATCATACAATGGCACAACAGACCCGACGATATGGATCGAGGATTATCTCCTTCACATCCACATGGCACGCGGCGATGATCTACACGCCATCAAATACCTCCCGCTCAAACTTAAAGGACCGGCCCGGCATTGGCTTAACAGCTTGCCAGCAGACTCAATCGGTTCTTGGGAGGACCTGGAAGCCGCATTCCTCGACAACTTCCAGGGCACTTACGTGCGACCACCGGATGCCGACGACTTAAGACACATAATTCAGCAGCCAGAGGAATCGGCCAGACAATTCTGGACATGGTTCCTAACAAAGAAAAACCAGATAGTCGACTATCCAGACGCAGAGGCCCTAGCAGCCTTCAAGAATAACATCCGCGACGAGTGGCTTGCCCGGCACCTGGGATAGGAAAAGCCAAAATCTATGGCAGCCCTCACGACACTCATGACCCGCTTTTGTGCGGGAGAAGACAGCTGGCTAGCTCGCAGTAACAACTTATCAAAGAACCCTGGTAATTCGGATACCAAGGAAAAAGTGGCAGGACACGTCGGAATAAGCAAAAACGCCGCGGTAGCAGCGACAGCAATGAAGACATGGCAGTCAATGTCGGATCCAAAGGCTATAAATCCGGTCAGCGGAAAAAGCCATTCAAAAAGAATGCTTAGGGCCCATCCAGTTTGGACCAAATACTCGATCGCTTGTGCCAGATACATGGCACCCCCGAAAGGCCAGCCAATCACACTAACAGAGATTGTTGGGTGTTCAAGAAGGCAGGCAAGTTAAGGGCCGAAAACAGAGACAAGGGGCTGCACAGCGATGACAAGGAGCCCAAGCCGCCGAACAACAATGGACAGAAGGGCTTTCCCCCACAAGTGCGGACGGTGAACATGATATACGCAAGCCACATTCCCAAGCGGGAGCGGAAGCATGCGCTACGGGACGTATACGTGATAGAGCTAGTCGCCCCAAAGTTCAACCCATGGTCCTCCTGCCCGATCACTTTTGATCAAAGGGACCATCCCACTAGCATCCGTCATGGCGGCTTCGCCGCATTGGTTCTCGACCCAATCATCGACGGATTTCATCTCACAAGAGTCCTCATGGACGGCGGCAGTAGCCTGAACCTGCTTTATCAGGATACAGTGCGGAAAATGGGCATAGATCCCTCAAGGATTAAGCCCACAAAAACGACCTTTAAAGGCGTTATACCAGGTGTAGAGGCCAATGTACAGGCTCAGTAACACTTGACGTGGTCTTCGGATCCCCGGACAATTTCCGAAGTGAAGAGTTAATCTTCGATATAGTCCCGTTTCGCAGTGGCTATCATGCCCTGCTCGGACGAACCGCATTAGCAAAGTTCAATGCGGTGCCACACTACGCATATCTCAAGCTCAAGATGCCAGGCCCTCGAGGAGTAATTATGGTCTACGGAAACACCGAACGCTCCCTCCGTACGGAGGAGCATACGGCGGCTCTCGCAGCGGAGGTACAAAGTAGCCTTCTCAGGCAATTCTCTAGTCCGGCCATTAAAAAGCCAGACACTGCCAAGCACGCCCGGAGTAACCCACAGCAGGACCGCCTGGCACACTTTAAGAAAGCGTAGCAACGCGGCCCCAACCCCAGCTCTCGCGACATAGCGAAACCAGTACCTCGTGTACATAACTACGCCCTTGAAATACCATGGGCACAGGGGAAGGGGCACAATAACGGCATGTGCAAAATACGGCTTAAAACGTACTAGGGGCTGCTGGATTCTTTTTTTAATTTTCTCTTACTTTCAGGACTCGATACTATCGGACGACCTATTCGGCAATTCGACTGCCGCACAAACGATGCAAGATCCAGGGAGGCAGACAAGCCATGCCGCATTATGGAACTCCCAGGTGGTCTCTGTTACGAGCGGTATACCTGTTTTAAATACAATTCCATGGCCTGCCCCTGGTTAGGACATACTAAATAGTCCAATATCTTTTGCTTACCGCACTATTTGTATTGTTCGGCTTTGATAAATAGCCTCTCTATAAACAATGCATAGCTTTCTGTCTATTTTTCGCATTATCATCTTTTCATATATATGTTTATGACATGTTGCACCCATACACTGTGGTACGGCAAAATACGTCAGGGGCTTTAGTACCCATAAATATGGTGTGAGAAGTCCGTACACTTTCACAAGTGCGGCACCCCGAACTTATAGCACTATATGCATCGGCTCCGAATCATGATTTGGGTCAATAGTTGGGTTTGCCCGGCTCCTATGTTTTGGTGCCTTACGTTCCGCTATATCGGCTAAGGTAGCACTAGGAGAACCACTGCGATTGTGCCCCGGTTGAGCTAGGTTAAGCACCTCAGTGGAGAAAGCTAAAACTGACTGTCATGATGTGGCGAGAGACCGGTCGCTGTTCAAGAGATTTTTCGAGTCCCTAAAGGCTCATGCCGCTTCGAGCGAGGAGCTGGCTTTGTCCAGCCAAGGCGTGGATAGCGCCCCGAACTCGGTCTTCCGAACTAGGGGCTTCGCCGAAATTTAAAATCATAGAGTTCTATGGCTAAGTGAGAGTGTTCAAGCATTATAGTCCGATTGCCTGGTTCGTTGTGCTGACCGCCTCCCTCGATGGACCCAATCATGGGAAAAACACTCAGGTGTATCCCGAACACCCCAGCACTAGTGCCACGGGGGCAGAAGCCGACGACTGGCCATCTCTCAATTTTTTTGATAAACGGCCGCACAGAAAGTGATATTTTAAATTCAAGCATTGCTTAAGCGCATATGGACAAGTTTTCAGCGCACAGGATAACACGAGCGAGTTCATTCAAAAATTACATCCTTGGTACATTCATCCGCCACAAGGCGGGCACCAGCAAGAACATCCTTGTAATAGTTCTTGGGCTTGCGATGCTCCTTCCCCAGCGGTGGCCCGTCCCTCACAAGCTTCTCACCGTCCAGCTTGCCCCAGTGCACCTTTGCACGGGCAAGGGCCCTACGGGCACCTTCGATGCAGACGGAGCGCTTGATGACCTCGAGCCTTGCACAGGCCTCCACTAGTCGCCGCACCAGCCCGAAGTAGCTCCCAGGCAGGGCCTCTCCGGGCCACAGCCGAACTATGAAACCCTTCATGGCCTGTTCCGCCGCCTTGTGGAGCTCGACCAGCTGTTTCAGCTGGTCGCTCAAGGGCACAGGGTGTCCGGCCTCAGCATACTGAGACCAGAACACCTTCTCCGTCGAGCTGCCCTCTTCGGCTCGGTAGAATGCGGCGGCATCGGATACGCTGCGGGGAAGATCTGCGAATGCCCCTGGAGAGCTCCGGATTCGGGTAAGTAACAAGTACATCACTTTTATACTTCTACTTTGCATAAAGAATGCCTTACCCGCCGCTATCTTTTTCATCTCCTCCAACTCTTGGAGGGCCTTTTGGGCTTCGGCCTTGGCAGACTTGGCAGTCTCAAGGGCCGCCGCGAGCTCGGACGCTTGCGTCTTGGACTCAAGCTCCAAACTCTCATGTTTTTTCATTAGAGCCCAAAGCTCCTGCTGCACCTCGCCGACCTGGGCCTCAAGTTTCTCTCGCTCGGTGCACTCCGCGACTGTTTTCTTTTCGGCCTCGGACAGCGCCTGCTTGAGGGTCGCCACCTCAGTCGTGGCCCCTACAATAAGCAGTACAATCCTGTTATTTTTTGCAATTGCGCCTCCCTATAGGCATTTTTTCTATAAGGTATCTCTTACCTTCTTTCTCCTCGAGCTGCCGTTTGGCAAGGCCAAGCTCTTGCTCGGTCCGCTCGAGGCCCTGCTTCAGGGCACCCACCTCCGCAGTCAGTGCGGCGGTGGCCAGCAGCGAAGCCTGCATACGTATATTGACTCCTTTTTAGTTAGACTCCTGCGATATTTAATAGAGCCTCTATTCGGCTTTTCTTTCCGAACACCAAACAGAGCATCAGGGGCTACTGTCTATACGGTAATATTTTTACATATTTTTAGTTACCTCAAAGCCTGTTAGAAGGCTAGCGCAAGCTTCACTCAGTCTGCTCTTGGTGGACTGAACCTTCTGGATCACCGTACTCGTAATAGTATGGTGCTCCTCGTCGATGGAGGCGCCATCAAGCATCTCCAGCAGACTGTCCGGCACCTCCGGTTGGACAGAGGCTGCCAGCTCAGAAGGCTTACTCCTCTTGGAAGGAGTTTGCCTACCGCGGTCCGGAACTGTTGTAAATTCCAGTGCGGTGTCCGGCTCAAAGCCGGACTTGGAGCCCTGGGGGGTCTTGTCCCCTTCATTCCTGGAGTCCGGGAGGTTGCCTTGTGGCTCCTCTTGGACCACCTCCTCCTGTCCCGGGGCTTGTCGCGACGCTACTTCGGCGTCGTCCGCAGTGTGGGGGGAGACAGCGGGCGGAACTGAGTTCACGTCCGATGAGTCCAGGGAGCCGCCCGACGATTCGTTGACTTCGGCCCGGGGCGGACTGCATAATTACATTCGACATTAGGGAAAGCTGTGCAGCAGAGGAACATCATGAGTTACTCTGGTATCCAAACACTTACGATCTCGCCGGGCGCTTGGCCCTATCCGGCCACTCCTCTTCGTCCTCGTTGGCATCGGGGACGTAGTCCGGCGGAGGGGCTTTCCTCTTCTTGGACCCCTCGGCCTCCCCTACTGGGGCGGCCTTTCTCTTCTCTCCTCCCCCCGCCGGAGGGGGAGAGGTTTCTTCTTCCTCCTCCTCGTCTTCACGGGAGGAGTGCGTCTCGGACTCGTCGGACGACGAGTCCGACACCACCATACACCGGGAACTCTTTCGAGTCCCCGTGGCCTTCTTCTTCTTGGCCTTATTCTCCGGCACCACATAAGGCGCCGGAACCAGCAGCTTCACTAGTAGAGCTGGGGATGGGTCTTCGGGCAGCGGAGCTAGACAGTCAATCGGTCCGGATACCGCCCGCCAAGCCTGTCAAAGGTAAGGGAGTTTAGATCCCGTATAGAGTCAAACTATGAGAAAATCTTAAACATCATGTAAAAGGTGTAGATGGCTTACCTCGCTAGCGTGACGCTGCGAGCTGTATCCGCGGTCCTCGGAAGCGGATGCGGGAGCCTCGGCGCCCTTGAATAGCATCTTCCAAGCGTCTTTGTACGTCGTGTCGAAGAGCCTGCTAAGGGTTCGATGCTGCGCCGGGTGGAATTCCCACAGATTAAAATCCCGTTGTTGGCACGGGAGGATCCGGCGGACGAGCATAACCTGGATTACATTAACAAGCCGGACTGGCTTGTTCACCAGGGACTGGATGCATGTTTGCAATCCGGTCACCTCTTTTTCGTCACCCCACGACAGGCCCGTCTCTTTCCAGGACACAAGCCGCATGGGGGGTCCGGATCGGAACTCGGGGGCTGCGGTCCATTCCGGATCGCGCGGCTCGGTGATGTAAAACCACCCAGATTGCCATCCCTTTAGGGTCTCCACAAAAGAGCCCTCGAACCATAGGACGTTGGCCATCTTGCCCGCCATGGCGCCTCCGCACTCCGCCTGGCTGCCGCGCACCACCTTGGGCTTGACATTGAAGGTCTTGAGACAGAGGCCGAAATGAGGGCGGACGCGGAGAAAAGCCTCGCATACGACGATAAACGCCGAGATGTTGAGGATGAAGTTCGGGGCCAAATCGTGGAAACCCAGGCCGTAGTAGAACATGAGCCCCCGGACGAATGGGTGAAGTGGAAAACCCAGTCCGCGGAGGAAGTGGGGGAGAAATACTACCCTCTCATGGGGCCTTGGGGTGGGAAGAAGCTGCCCCACTTCGGGGAGCCGGTGCGCGATGTCTTTGGACAGGTATCCGGCCTTCCTTAGCCTCTTGATTTTGTCCTCCGTGGCGGAGGAGACCATCCACTTGCCTCTCACTCCGGACATTGCTGGAGAAGGTTGAGGTGGGAAGTGCGGGCTTGGGCGCTGGAGCTCGGGTGCGCAGAAGATGGATAGGCAAAGGAGGAAGAAGGCATAAGTAAAAAGATGGATCCTTATCCCCTTATATGGGCAGATGCGACTATGCGTCCCCACCAGCCTAGTAAAACTCGCTTGCCTCCCAAGCGCCATGATAAGTGGCGCGGTTGGGTTACCCACATCCGTATTGATGAGAATCCCGTAAAAGGGGGGTACACGATCTCTGCTTCGACAAGACGTGCCAAGGAAACCGCCTCGCAAAACACGTTGAGGTGGGAAAGTAAAAACGATTCGAGTGAAGGACTTGGCCGTAGTGTGATGACGCACTGCGGAATACGTCAGCAGATTTGATTTGTGCTAATATTATTCTATCTACGGCAATATGTGGAAGCTTATTTTGCAGAGCCGGACACTACTCTTGGTGTTTACAATCTTCTATGAAGGACTTGGAGGAGGAACCCGCCTTGCAATGCCGAAGACAATTGGCGCGCCGGACTCGTCGTCATTGAAGCCTGGTTCAGGGGCTACTGAGGGAGTCCTGGATTAGGGGGTGTTCGGGTAGTCGGACTATACCTTCAGCCGGACTCTTGGACTATGAAGATACAAGATTGAAGATTACGTCCCGTGTCCGGATGGGACTTTCCTTGGCGTGGAAGGCAAGCTAGGCGATGCGGATATTCAAGATCTCCTACCATTGTAACCGACTCTATGTAGCCCTAACCCTATCCGGTGTTTATATAAACCGGAGGGTTTTAGTCCGCAGGACAACTTCATCAACTCCATATACAACAATCATACCATAGGCTAGCTTCTAGGGTTTAGCCTCCTTGATCTCGTGGTAGATCTACTCTTGTACTACCCATATCATCAATATTAATCAAGCAGGACGTAGGGTTTTACCTCCATCAAACCTGGGTAAAACATCGTGTTCCCTGCCTCCTGTTACCATCCAGCCTAGACGCACAGTTCGGGACCTACTACCCGAGATCCGCCGGTTTTGACACCGACAGCTAGGGTTACACAAGGGTCGGTTACAAAGGAGGAGATATACATATCCGTATTGCCTAACTTCCCTTCCATGCCAAGTAGAGTCCCATCCGGACACGGGACGAAGTCTTCAATCTTGTATCTTCATAGTCCAACAGTCCGTGCGAAGGATATAATCCGGCTGTCCGGATACCCCCTAATCCTGGACTCCCTCAGGTCCGCTCTTCAATCGACGTGATGCACGTGACGAAGAACCTTTGCGTGAACCTGCTAGGCTTCTTGGGCATGTATGGGAAGACAAAAGATACACCTGAGGCACGGGAGGACCTGCAACGTTTGCACGAAAAAGACGGCATGCCTCCGAAGCAGTATAAAGGTCCTACCAGCTATGCTCTTACGAAAGAAGAGAAATAAATCTTATTTGAATGCCTGCTCAGTATGAAGGTCACGACTGGCTTCTCGTCGAATATAAAGGGAATAATAAATATGTCAGAGAAAAAGTTCCAGAACCTAAAGTCTCATGACTATCACGTGATTATGACGCAATTGCTTCCGGTTGCATTGAGGGGGCTTCTACCGGAAAACGTCTGATTAGCCATTGTGAAGCTATGTGCATTCCTCAATGCAATCTCTCAGAAGGTGATCGATCCAGAAATCGTACCAAGGCTAAGGAGTGATGTGGCGCAATGTCTTGTCAGTTTCGAGTTGGTGTTCCCACCATCCTTCTTCAATATCATGACACACGCCCTAGTTCATCTAGTCGACGAGATTGTCATTCTGGGACCCGTATTTCTACACAATATGTTCCCCTTTGAGAGGTTCATGGGAGTCCTAAAGAAATATGTCCGTAACCGCGCTAGGCCAGAAGGAAGCATCTCCATGGGCCATCAAACAGAGGATGTTATTGGGTTTTGTGTTGACTTCATTCCTGGCCTTAAGAAGATAGGTCTCCCTAAATGGCGGTATGAGGGGAGACTAACTGGAAAAGGAACGCTGGGAGGGGCCTCAAAAATATGCAGGGACGGATATTCTTGGTCTCAAGCACACTACACAGTTCTACAGAACTCTACCTTGGTGACCCCGTATGTCGATGAACACAAGAACAGTCTGCGCTCCAAACACCCGGAGCAGTGCGACGACTGGATTACATGTGAACACATCAGGACTTTCAGTAGTTGGTTGGAAACACGTCTCAGAGGTGACAACACTATTTGTGATGAGCTGTACTTGTTGTCCAGGGGACCATCTTTGACTGTATTGACTTATAAAGGATACGAGATAAATGGGAATACATTTTACACGATCGCCCAAGATCAAAAGAGCACCAACCAAAACAGCGGTGTCCGCTTTGATGCAGCAACCGAGAGGGGAAATGACACATAGCATGGTTACATAGTGGACATATGGGAACTTGACTATGGACATGTTTTTAAGGTCCCTTTGTTTAAGTGCAAATGGGTCAATCTGTCAGGAGGCGGGGTACAGGTAGACCCACAGTACAGAATGACAACAGTGGATCTCAACAATCTTGCGTATGCAGACGAACCGTTCGTCCTAGCCAATGATGTGGCACAGGTTATCTATGTGAAGGACATGTTTACCAAACCGAGAAAAAGAAAAGGAAGCAAATACATCATACAATGAGCCAAAGCGTCACATAGTTCTTTCAGGAAAAAGGGACATCGTGGGAGTGGAGGGCAAGACAGACATGTCTGAAGATTATGAAAAGTTTCATGAAATTCCTCCCTTCAAAGTCAAGGCTGACCCAAGCATCCTGATAAACAATGAAGATTATCCATGGTTACAGCGCAATAAGCAAATGACACAAGCGAAGAAAAAGTGAAGACTTTCTCCCACAACTATTATGATGATACCATCCCAACTTTGAAACAAACGAGTATGATACCATTGTCCGCTTTGTACATGCACATGCTATGTGGGTGAAATTATGATACCATGCCAAATTTCAACTTTTACAGAGTTCATTTGAAATGCTTTAATGTCTTATGGTTTGGCCCTCGTAATACCATTATTCAAATTTGAAAAGTAATGGCACTAACAGAAAGTTTATATTTTTTTCTAAAACTAATGGGACTAACAGAAAGTTTATAATTTTTCTGACCTAAAAGCAAAAAGAATTAAAAAATAAAGCAAAAAACAAAAGAAAATAAATAATGCAAAAAACAAAACAAAAACTGGAAAAAAACTATTTTATAGTAAAGTTAATCACAAACTTGTGATTCACACAAATTTCAAAGAATTCAAGTTTTAACTACTTAAATTTGAAAACTAATGGCATTAACAGAAAGTTTATAATTTTTC
>NC_041380.1:10594757-10595737 GCF_002162155.2 Triticum dicoccoides
AAAAAAAAAACTAGAAAAAACTATTTTATAGTAAAGTTAATCACAAACTTGTGATTCACACAAATTTCAAAGAATTCAAATTTTAAGTACTTAAATTTGAAAACTAATGGCACTAACAAAAAGTTTAAAATTTTTGTGACCTAAAAGAAAAATAATAAAAATAAACTTTAATAAAATAAATAAAAATAAAAACAGTAAGTATTTTATTGTAAGTAGAAACAAAATAAAATAAATAAAGCAACAAGGAAAACAAAAAAAAGTTCCACCTACAGGGCCCCCACGGCCTGAATACGACTAGAAACCCTACCATGGGCCAGGATTCAGGCCCGCAGGAGGCCCAATAGGCCCACAGGCAGATAAAGTGACTTTAAGCCCGTAAGCCTGCATTTGAGAGGAGCTCGAAGTGGTCAGCACAGCAGCGCTTATCAACCACTGTCGAAGCCTCTCGGTTAGCAAGGTGGGACTAAACATCCCACCGCACCGCGCCAGTTCCAGCACAAGGCCATTGGTCCCGGTTCGTGGTTCGAACCGGGACGAAAGGCTGCCTTTGGTACCGGTTGGTGGCACCAACCGGGACCAATACCCCCCTTTAGTCCCGGTTGGTGCCACTAACCAGGACCAAAGGCCTCTGCTTCCCGCCCTTTGGGCTACTGAAAAAAGGCCTTTGGTCCCGGTTGGTGCCACCAACCGGGACTAAACGGTGGCATTGGTCCCGGTTGGTGCCACGAAGCGGGACCAATTCTCTCAGTATATAAGAAAGCACTTGGCGTTTTTAGACATCATCTGCATCAGTTCGCCCGACGCTGCCGCCAGGCTGCCCGATGGAGCTCGCCCCATCGACGCCGTCGCCGCCCTTTGCTGCCTCGTCGACGCCGTCGGCGCCCTGCCCCGAGCACGCCGCCGGCGGCCCGCCCCGACCACGCCGCGCACCCCTGCCCCGACCACGCCGTCGTCGCCCCAGCTGCCCCGCGCCGCCGTCG
>NC_041380.1:10596948-10626174 GCF_002162155.2 Triticum dicoccoides
TTTTATATATCTAGCTAGGAAAGGAAGAAGAAGAAAAAGAATGAGAGGAAAAGGAAAATAAGAAGAGGAAGAAAGGAGAAGAAGAGGAGAGGAAGAAGAGGAGAAATAAATAAGAAGAAGAAAAAAGAAGAAAAAGAAGAGGAGAAGAAGAAACGAATAGAGGAGAAGAAGAGAAAATAGAATATTATTTTCTCTTCTTCTCCTCTATTTCTTTCTTCTTCTCCTCTTTTTTTTCTTCTTTTTTTTCTTCAATCTTCTCCTCTATTAATATCTTCTTCTCCTCTTTTTATTTCTTCTTCATCTTCTTATTTTTTAGCGGATATGTCGTTGTTGATATACCCCGTGTCCCGATAACTTCAACACGAGGGGGGGGGGGTTCGACCTACCCCCTCCCCGATAACATTATTTTCCCATGTATGTATGTCGTCATTGTCGATATAACCCCCTCCCGGATAACTTCGACCGTGATAACTTATACCACGGGAGCACCTCCTGGCCCTATCGCTCGACCAAAACTCTGGAGGACACCCAAACCCTAGAAAAAAACGATGTCGGTCTCCTACCCCCTCCCACCGCGCCCCTACCCTTGAAGCGTTGCCGAGGCCACCCCAAACCCGGAATAAGCTAGGTCTACATTTGCCACTAATATATCCACATGCTGTCATGTTTGTGTAATAATTGCCATTTGTAATATTTGCAGAAACAATGGAGTTCGGACAAGACGAGGAACAAGAACAGGTGTTGGGGGTGATGTCATGTCGTATCTTAACGACAATGATGGTCTGGAAGCAGAACAGGGTGAAGAAGCAGGCTATGGTGATCGAAGAATGGAGGAGGAAAGACATGATTATGATGGCTCCGGTGACCCAATGCTGGTGCAAGAAGGAGCCCATGGTGACGGCTCCGGTGACTGAACAGAGTCCGGCCAGGTAAATATATTAGTTAAGCCTGTGATGACTAGCTAATTGATGCATTCATTGTTTTGGTATGTACACATATTAATTAACTCTCGTCTAATCTTCTTTTTTCTAGCCCTATGGATCGAGCACAACTTCGGTAAAGAGATGAGGCCCGAAGAAAAAGTTGCGCTCGGATGAAAGGTTTGAGATCACAGCAATCGCGCGCGACGGCCAACCGATTGGACCCATCCGGACAAAGGAAGCATTTTCTGATCAGTGCGGGGTTCTTGTTAGGGACAAGATCCCGATCAGCATCCAGCAATGGTATAAGCCTAAGAACGAAGACCCTGAGGTGTCTTATGTCAATGATATGCAGAAAGATGATCTTTGGACTGAGCTGAAGGCAAATTTCACCCTACCGCCAGAGGAGGATCTGGAGAAGCCAGTTAAAGAGCAATTAATCAAGTCTCATGCTCTTAAGAAGATGGAAGACCTATTCAGGAGGTGGAAGAATGAGCTGAAAACATTTGTCGACAAAGAAGAGACACCAGAATTCATCGACAGATATGAGAAGATCAGAGATCACTAGCCCGCATTTGTGGCCTACAAGACATCGGAAAAGTGTAAGAAGATGTCGGCAACAAACAAGAAAAATGCTGCAAATAAGAAGCTTCACCATCGCACGGGGTCAGGTGGCTACCTCAAAACCCGGCCTAAGTGGGCCAAGGCTGAGAATGATCTGCTTGATAAAAGGATCGAACCAGAGACAATGAACTGGCCAGACCGTTGCCGGACTTGATTCTTCGGGGCTGGTGGAACCTTGGACCTGTATCAGGGAAATGCGTTTGGACGGATGAGCAAATGAACATACCAGTCAAAAAGCTAAAGCACTATATCGATGCAGCACAACATGGGATGTTTGTTCCAGACAGAGAGAACGACGAGCTCACAATGGCCCTCGGGAATCCTGAGCACCCTGGACGGACACGAGGCACGCCAGGCTCCGTTCCGTGGAAGGCTGGTTTTCCGGACGCAAGCGGTTACAAATGCCAGGAGAGGAGGAAAAAAGTGGAGCATGCCCAAATTCAGACGCTGCACGAAAGGGTTCAAGCGCTAGAGGAACGAGAAGTAGCTCGCAGCAAGCGACCTGCCAAAACTACCCCCGAAGCTACCCCGCCATCTCAGCAGAGAAGCAGCGTGGCTTCCACCGAGCTGCTTCAGCCAGAGCATGTCTTGACGTCTCCTGCTAGCTACCCAGTGGATACTATCACGGAGTCTCAACATTGCCACCTTATGACGCAATGGCAGAACTTCAAAGTCAAGGCGGCTGTCGGCTCTGTTCGACCTACTGAACCCGGCGCAACTTTTCACTGTAGTTCGATTCCAGAAGGATATGCCAGCGTGACGGTGGATGAAATGACGGAGGGATTTGAGGACCTCCAGCTTGACTACCCTACCGGTGAAGGGGAGACTCGGCTGGGTTTTTGTCTATTGACTCCATGCCTATGGCGGAAGGAGCTCATCAAGCTTCTGAACTGGACGCCTCCGCCTCCTCCTCCTCCGGCGAGTCAGGGCACTCCGCCTCCTCCTCCGGTGAGTGATCAGGGCACTCAGCCTCCTTCTCCGGCGCATGGCGGCACTCCGCCTCCTTCTCTGCCTGCGCCGGCGCGCCCGAGCAGCCAGCCTCCTCCTTCTCCGCCTCGTCAGCAAGGGCGGAAGAGACCCGCCGCCGCTCCGGCTGCTCCGGCGCGTTGTAGTCCTTCTCCTACGCCTCGTAAGCAAGGAAAGAAGACAGCCGCAGCCGCTCCGCTTGCTCTGCCGGTGTCTAGCAGTACAGCCAAAGGCGGGAGGCAATAGAGATTCGGTCCTTCTTTGAAGACTCCAGAGAAGTTACCATACGAGAGGACCCCGGAGGAGAACGCCAAGATCGTGCGAGCCTAAGTGAGGAACTTCTTTGAAGGGGTGAAAGCCAAGAAACATCCACCTCCGGAGGAGAAGGTAGATCCGGTGAAAGCAAAGCGCACTCTGGCTGCCCTGAAAAAACCAGCAAAGTCTCCGCCGAAAGGCAACTATGACCGCATTATTGCAAAGTCATTTGTCGAAGCGGAGCGGTCGGGAAGTACTGTCAGTGATCAAAGGTTAAAAGAACGACGAGCTGGGTAAACAATTCCCCAGCTCGGCGAACAAGCGAACAAATCGTGCCCCCCGCTGAAGGTGCCTACTAATGATCCGAGGATGGTGCCCGGTTATAGCAATCTTGGAGATTACCTACCCGACAATGTACATTATGAGTTCTTGAAGGTGAAGGAACACAAATACGAGTACGGGAAGCCTCTCGTCAAAGATGAAAGATCTCTAACAACGATGATGCGAAGATTCCATGATTGGTACATGAAAACCTGCAGAGAGTCTGGGGGAGGAATACTTTGACGCTGAGAGTTAGAGAGGAGCATGACCTCGTTGGAATTGAACTGTTGAATATTCCATTTGAGGAGTTCTTCCAGTTTTTCAATCAATAGGCCCTCGATAAAGCAACGGTCACTTTCTACTGTCTGTAAGTAGTACTACTTCTTTCATTAAGTCTCTCTATATAGGTCAGCTCTTTCATTGCATGTATTTTTAATTATCCTCACTATATTATGCAGATTGAAGATCGCCGAATTGAAGAAAAGACAAATCGGTGATATTGGGTTCATTAACACAAATCTCATAGATGCAACTGAAGTTAAATATCGTGCTGAAGATACCGAGGCCAACTAGCTACGATCGTTGGTAATAAATTAAAACAAAGATATAATACTCTTTTCTTACAACTTCAAGTGAGTGTTACTGTCTTGTGCATATTCGGTTTCCCTTATTAGTCCAGGTTATAGTAATGTAATTGATGAGTTATGCATGCGTGCGTAGCTTCCACTATATTCTCCTAGAGATTAAGCTTGAGCAGGGACTAGTAACCGTTTTAGACTCGAGATGAAAAGATCCCCATGACTATGCGGACATGACTCAAATCCTCGAGAAGTAAGTTAAATCGATCATTATCCACCATATCAGCAACTTTGTTCATTTCCTGATATATCAAGTAATTGTTTTCTTTGTCTGGCAGGGTTTGGAGAAAATTCACCAAAAAAGTTCCGGGACTGCCGAAGAAGCTGCAATTTAGATACCCAAAAGTAAGTACTATAGTAACATGTTCCAAGCATCTCCTAGTGATTCAAGCGCTAGTTTCATCAATACCATTTATAGCATGCTTGCTTATCAGTTTGATTGACCTCTATTTCTTGTAAAGTGGTTGTGGCAGGAACCCGGGAATAATAACTGTGGATACTACGTTTGCGAGTCCATCCGCCACACGACCTGTGAACGAGGGTAGTCTAACGAACAATATGAAATGCGTAAGCAATAATATTCACAATTTTATTTTATTACCATCATTTGTGTTGAGTTTCATTTATTCATATATATATATATATATATATATATATATATATATATATATATATATATATATATATATATATATATATATGTATTGACCCCCTTGTTAAAATTAGATATTTCAGATGCGGGATGAACTCCTAGTACCAGTTCGTATGCGAGCAATTCAAGAGGAATTGGCGGCATTCTTCCTTGACCACGTGATCGCTGAAGACGGAGATTACTATTTGGACCCTGTGTTCATATTGTAAGAGATAATTATTGTAGGAGATTATATTGTAAGAGATAATTATTGTATATATGTAGCCGGTAGTGTCGGATAGATATACGAGAACTTGTTGTTCGACCAATCTCTCGGAGAAGGAGAGGTGGTCGATATCACTTCTCTCTGTATGCATATGTTCATGACAATCTTTTGTTTCCTTTATTTGCTTACTAGCTAGCGTGTCTACTCCTCTCTATATACACGTATATATAGCGTCATCCAAGCACGGACATAAGAGAGGACACTTCTCTCTATTAATTAGCTAGCTAACACAATATATGAAACACCTAAGCCATACTTATCTTGACAATGAGACCAAAGCCATACTTATCTTGACAACGGAAGTGCGGCTCAAGATGCCTTAATTAATTGGGGTTAGTATCAAGGTCAAGCATGGGTGTAAGTCATTTGAACATGCAACTTGCATGTTGCATGTACGCTTCAACCGCAATACCTTGAGGTGTTGGGGCTTGTACGCATATGAATGTATCTTCATCTCAATAGTGACAGAGATGGCACGGCCTGTCCGATGAGATATTTTACCGCCAAAAACAAACATGGTGGATATTAACAACATTTGCAATGAATTTATAAATGATAATTTGTCCAAGGACCTGGCAATTAATCGATACTGCAGCCCTTGATGAAGAGTTTGGTCTAGCTATTAATTCTTTTTTTCTTTTGCAAAGAAACTCTTGATAAAATTTTGTTGTGTCATTTTGTACATCTTGAGCTCGTTCAACCTTTTATATGATCAAGATTAATCTTGGACGAGTGTTTCTGTAAACTATCTGAACAATGAACACTTCAGGCATAGCTTATATAGCTGAAATGTGTATTTTCTTTTCTTCTTGAAATGCATCGAAATGACCAATTTTAAAATTATCATAAGGATAATTCAGCAGAGGATCCACGTATGTATCGAGAGGCATCGGTGCATTGAAACTAAAGCCTAAGTTGTGTTGATAAGGAAAATTGTGGATGTTGTCATGGTGATCTCACGGCATATACCATGGGATGGCTAAAGGTGGGAGCAGACACAAGAGTGCCGATGGGTTTCAGAGGCAAGGTTGGCACGCGCTGGTGTGTGACATGAGACGTACCTAGGTTCGGGGCCCTCCATGGGAGGTAACACCCCTAGTCCTACCGAATGGATGATATGTGATGGGTTCCAGAGTTGCTCATGGAGTTGTTTGGGTGAGGAGGAAGAGGGAACTGGTCCTCTACTGTGCCTCGTATGTGTGAGTAGACTCTACTAATGATTGCCTGTTCGCTGCCCGCGTACATGGAGGGCTCCTGGGGGTCTTATAGGCTGACCCCCAGGGT
The DNA here is from genome assembly GCF_002162155.2 of Triticum dicoccoides. NCBI lineage: Eukaryota > Viridiplantae > Streptophyta > Magnoliopsida > Poales > Poaceae > Triticum > Triticum dicoccoides. The sequence continues at coordinate 10,602,874 of NC_041380.1, forward strand.
TACAATGGTAAAGATACAAAGGTGCGGGTCTTTGGTGTCATCCTTTGGGGGCCGGTAGCGGAGGTCGCAGGGGCGCCGGGCCTGCCGGGTCTCCCCGGGTCCGCCGGGTGTGGGCTGTATTGGGGTCGGCGTGCACGGCTACGGTCGGATGCTTGGTACTATGGCACGCCTCGCCAGGCGTCATGGGATGGTCTGCGCCGCCCTGCTACAGGGTTGCATCGTCGAGACAGTGCCCGCCCCGGAGGGGGGCGTGGGGTGCACTGTTGCCTCGCCCGCCGGGTCGGCGTAAAGGGAGGTGCACTGTAGCCATGCGCGCTAGTCGTTGGGAGTTGTCTTCTTGTGACTAGCCGGCAAGCGGTAGCCGGCTGGGCCAGGTTGCGGCACCTGGTCGGCTCGCGCTGGGTAGCCGACGAGTTGGTGAGCCGGATTGCGGGGCCTGACTTGCCCGGATATTTTAAAAAGGGATCCGGGTTTCGCTGCCTGCCGGGGGGCCATCCCCCTGAATGTAGTCCCCAAAGTTGTGAAGGCTCGCCGGCTTCGGGCAGGAGGGCCTTCGCAGCTTACCCCCGAGGAGGCGGTTGCGTTGATGAAGCCTGCGATCGTCGGGCCCCGATAAGACCCATTGAGGTGCCGGCTTCCAAAAGCCGGATCGTGTCATCCCGACCTGGGCGGGAGACTGAAACGTCAGCCGAGTCTTGATTTGGGGGAGGGCTCGCGCCTCGCGCGGCCCGATGTACCACCACGTGGAGTGGCGGCGGGCGAGACCCTGCCAGGCCATGCACGCGATGGACGCAACGGCGGGCCAGGCCCCACCACGCCGTGCTCTCGGCCCGCGCGTGGGGGATTTACTTTGGCAGCGGTGAGCGGTTGCGCTTCCCCACATAGTTAAGGCATGTGGAAAATGTGCCCGCACAATGCGGTTAAGTGGGATCGTGGGCTCAAATGATCCCGCCCCCACGATCTCCTGTGGTTATAAATGAGGGGGAGGGGACGTGGCGGAAATGCTCACGCACGCACCCCCACTCCACCCTCCTTCTCCTTCTTCTCTCCTCACGGAGCCCGAGTAGAACTCTGCCACAACGCACGGCCGCCACCCATGCTCCCACTCGCAACGCCCGTCGACCATCACGTGCACACACGTGCCATGCTTTCTTATTCATCGCAACGCCCATGCCCTCAGAGAGCTTTGCTGATGTTGTGGCCGAAGGGATCTTGGGAGGGCCCCGAGACCGGCGAGAGCGACATCCAGTATCTTCGCGACACCAAGTGGCTGCCGCCGGCAAGGGTGGTGGCGGCGCGTGTGCCGGGTGGGGAGACGGAGCTAGAGCTAGAGGAGGGCGAGCGCGTGGTGTTCTACTCCCACTTCAAGCACTGGTTCGGCCTTCCCTCGAGCCTCTTCTTCCGCTCCTTCTTGGATTTCTTCGGGCTGCAGCCGCACCATCTGGGTGCCAACGTGATAACCCACAAGTATAGGGGATCGCAACCGTTTTGGAGGGTAGAGTATTCAACCCAAATTTATTGATTCGACACAAGGGGAGCCAAAGAATATTCTCAAGTATTAGCAGCTGAGTTGTCAATTCAACCACACCTGGATAACTTAATATCCGCAACAAAATATTTAGTAGCAATGTAATATGATAGTAGTGGTAATAGTGGCAAAAGTAACAGTAATAGTTTTGGATTTATAGTGATTGTAACAGTAGCAACAGAAAAGTAAATGAGCGGAGAACAATATATGAAAAGCTCGTAAGCATTGGATCGGTGATGGAGAATTATGTCGGATGCAATTCCTCAGGTAAAAGTTATAACCTAGGGTGACAAAGAACTAACTCCACTTCATCAATGTAATGTAGGCATGTTGTCAGGACCCCAATTCCAAGTCACATCGATCTAGCCGGTAACACCTCATATCACATTGCGGCCTCACGCACGGTATCCCCACAGGTGTCGCCTTACCATGGCCCGGGACCATTTGCGCCTTTTGGCTCACGTATATGATAGTGTCGCTAGCATCCATATGTCAGAGAACCCGGGCCGACATGGCTAGTCGTGAACCCAAAGCGGCACAGACCTATGGAGACAGGCATACGTGAATCACATCGAGCATGTCGGTCATCAGCGTGTGAATCCGGGCTGTAGCACTGGGCTAACAGGACTACGGGGAACCCGGCCTGTAGCAGGCTAGGCAGGACTCCGGAAGTCACCGCATGACATTTCCCCGAAGGGACAGACATAGGAGCGAAGTGAAAGACATGCCGGCCAGTCAAGTGTCCTGAGCAGTAGTGCTGGGCTAGCAGGACTCCGGTGAACCGGGCTGTAGCAGACTACTATGGCTCGAGGAACACTAGACTACATTTCCCCATAAGAAAGGCTGCCGAGGATAAACAACTAGATTGTCGGACCCCACACATACCAAACATTTCAATCATACACACAATATGCTCGATATGTGCAAATACAACATGGCATCACAACAAAACTCTACAACTCAAGTACTTTATTTAAAGGCTCCAGAGAGCCATACATAACATGTTCATACAGGTAGGGGTCACATGACCCGACACTCAAGTCATACAAGCATACAAGCACATGCGGAAGCAAATAGTCTGAGTACAGACACTAGAAAGAAAGAAGGCCTCTCGAAGCCTGTCTATCTACATAGGGCCCTCCATGGCTAGGATCACCACCTGGGTGGCAAGTCACTCATTGACGTCGAGTTCTACATAAAACCCATCGGTGGGGGCGGTGTTGTCGTCTGAAAACAGTAATTAAGCAAACATGACTACAAAGGTACTTAGCAAGTCTTACATCAGAACCTACTATACATTCTCATTCTCAAGAAGGTGGTGGAGTTATTGCAGCAAGCCAGCTTTGACTCTTGGCTAAGCTATCCTACGGGACACCACTAGTAAAATAGTTTTCGCACACGAGTCCACTAATCACCAACACAATACTCCACCGGGGATCCTCCCTCGTCATCCTACGAGAGAGCCATCCTCGGTACTCACACTTATCTTGAGTCTTTTAGTAGTATCCATTAACTTGTCTATGAACTGTATAGGCAACCAAGTAGTCCTTTACCGCGGACGCGGCTATTCGAATAGATGATGTTAACCCTGCAGGGGTGTACTTCTTCATACATGCTCTCACCACTTACCACCGTTTACACGACATGTACTCGACAACCTTCAAGCGGAAGCCCAACGAGGGTGTCGGCCACGGCCTACCTAAACACTCAAGTCTCTATTCCAGATTTATCGCCTATCCAGGTTCCATCCGCAGGGAGTCTGGCCGAGGTTTCCACATAAGGCCCCGAACGATGTGAACATGGTTCCCGAGACACCAAACGATTGACTCGGTACACCGTGCCACGGTGTATCTACCGCAACATAGCCCACCTCTAGGGTCAGCGCTACGCACGGCCGCCAACACATAACCTACAAACACCAGAAACTAATTGCAACTCCTGGAAAGAGTACTAGGGTGATTAAGAAGCCAAGAGGGTCCATTGGTTTCGGGCCCAATGTATGGTAGTAACTGACTCTTAAATCACACATACAGATCTCTGTTCTTACGGATGGCCTCAATGAAACAACCCACCATGTACTCCTACATGGCCTCTGATCGATACCTTTACCAAAACATGTTAACACATCCCTCACATTACCAACATAATAATTTCACTCTAGCCCATCACCCAGATGAACCAGACCTGACACAACTCTAAGCATAGCAGGCATAGCAAGGTAGGAAACACAAACATGGCTCAATCAACTCCTACACATGCTAGTGGGTTTCATCTAGTTACTGTGGCAATGACAGGTCATGCAGAGGATAAGGGTTCAACTACCGTAGCACACAGCAGTTTGAAACGATGTTGTCTTAATGCAGTAAATGAGAGCAGAGGCGAGAATATGGGATTGTATCGATATGATCAATGGGGCTGCTTGCCTAATGTAGTGGTAGTAGGGTACTGCCCTTCAGACGGATATTCGGGGTTATCCTCAGAGACAGAACCTACCACGAAAAACACACCGAACATAATCAACACATGACGATATGCAACAATATGATGCATGCTATGACATGGCAATATATTTGTGTCTTGGCCTAATGCAAGCTAAAACAGAAAGGAATGAACTCATTTGAATCAAAGATTCAAATGTTAGTTCATTTAACATAGCCATTTTAGTGCATTATCTTATTTTGCTTAAACAGCAAGGTTAACTTGTTCTGTCATGCATGAAACCATTACCAATGGATAGATTGAATTTTTTGATCAAAATTCATATATAAATCTTTGCATTTGGAGTTACAGAATAATTTCTATGAATTTTTGAAGTTTGCAACAATTTCTGGATTTTTATGTATAAAAATAAATCCAGAAATTAGTTATTGCATCACCAGTGCATCAGGGTGACGTCAGTGGTCAACGGGACGGTCCAGGTCAAACCTGACAGTGGGTCCCGCGTGTCAGTGTGATTAGTTAGATATTAGTTAATACTAATCCTAATTAGTCAGCAGGGCTGGGCCCTACCTGTCATTGACCCAGGGGCGTCAAACTGGGCCCACCCATGGTCAAACGGGGTCAACGGGGTCAACTCGCCGGCGTTTAGCCGCCGGCGAGGCCAAACACGGCGGTGCAGGTGCGGGTTTCACCTACAGGGCATCGTTCGGGTCGCCATTGGGCTCTATGGATAGCTGGAAGCGAGCCGCGGCGGTTGGTGCGGGTGGTTGGGCTCGGGGTCACCGGAAACGGCTCTGACGACGAGTTTGGCGGCGACCGGAGCTCGGGTGAGCTCGGACCTGTCGCTAGGAGGCAAGGCGAGGCACGGGCGTGGTGCGTTGTGCTCCTGGGGATGTGGTGAAGTTAGTGGACTAAGTGGCGTGGCCGTGGCATGGACGGAGCCTCGTCGACGATGACCTCCGCGGAGGCGCGTGCGGGCGAACTCCGTGTGCTCGCTGTGGTGCACGAGAAGGAGAGCAGAGAGGATAGGGAGGTGGCTAATCTCACGGCGTTTGCGACGGAGTTGACGGCGAGGTCGGAGACGAGTCGGAGCAAGCGGGGCGACGGAGGCGATCTGGCCGGCAGGAGGTTGAAGACGAGCTCGGTGAAGACGCTCGGGGGCCTCCGGCGGGGCGTGGCTCGGTGGGACGGTCGAGGAGGGAGTGGCGGAGCTTCATGACACGGTGGAGCGGCGCGTTGACGACGGTGGGCACGGTTACGGCGGCGGAACGGCGGCGGCTGCGTCGGCCATGGCGGAGGGGAGCGAGGGAGAGAGGCAGGGGGGAATGGACGTGTCCAGGGGGTTCGGTGCGCGACGTGGAGGTCGTCCAGGCCAGCAGAGTGGCGAGGGGAGGAAGCAGGGCGGCGGGCAGCTGCGTGGCACGCGCTGGTGCCGGCGTCGAGCAGCTCCATGCCTGCCTGGCCAAGCCAAGCAGCTCGCTGGAGCGTTGGCTGGGCTGGGCCGGCAGGTGGTCCTGCTGGGTGGGCGCCAGGTAAGCTCTAACTCTCTCTCTTTTCTGTTTTTCTTTTATTTATTTCCTGCTATGTGTATTGAAATAGAATAAATACTATTTCATTTCCAAAAACTCTGGAAATATTCAGAGGCACATTTGGGAATATTCTCAACTGCCTAAAAATGCTTCCAAGATTATTTGAGCACTTTAAAATATTTATAGCATTTAAAATGCCCAAATTCAAATACTTATGGCTTGTTCAAAAATCCAGAATGGCTGCATAAATTGCAAGACCATTTTTGGCAGAGGTTTTAGTCAAGACCAAACATGGTGGGCTTTTATGAAGGGCATTTTGGGTTCATTGAAATTCCAATTGTTGGAAATTTGCATTTTCAGGGGGGGTGTTGGGGTTGATTAGGACCCATTTCAAGTTTAAAAGAAAATTAAACATGATGCACATGTTCAACCAATCCTAATGCATGACTAAAAGCAGGGATGTGACAACTCTCCCCCACTCAAAAGAATCTCGTCCCGAGATTTATGATCCTCCAGGAAGAAGGTGGGGTACTCGAGTCGAAGACGATCCTCCCTTTCCCAAGTGGCTTCTTTCTTGGAATGGTGTGACCATTGAACCATGAGAAACTTGATATTATGGCGTCGAGTGGTACGCTCAGCTTGATCAAGGATACGAACGGGATATTCCCGATATGAGAGGTTATCTTGTAGATCAAGCGTTTTGTGGTCCACTCCACGGATAGGATCCGCGAAGCAATGCCTGAGTTGAGAAATGTGGAAGACATCGTGAACTCTGGAAAGATGCAAAGGTAGTTCCAATTGGTAGGCAACTTCTCCTCGTTTGGCAAGAATGCGAAAGGGTCCAATGTAACGAGGAGCCAATTTGCCTTTGATACTGAAACGATGGGTTCCCTTTAACGGAGTAACCCGAAGGTAAGCCTTCTCGCCGAATTCATATTCATGAGCTTATGTTTACGATCATATTGGCTCTTTTGACGAGATTGGGCTGTTTTCAATTTCTCACGAATAACGCGAACCTGCTCTTCTGCTTCCTGAATCATATCCGGGCCAAAGAGTCGTCTTTCCCCGGTTTGTGACCAGTTAAGAGGCGTTCGACATTTTCGTCCATAGAGAACTTCGAAAGGAGCTTTGCCCAAGCTAGCTTGATAACTATTTTTATAGGCAAACTCCGCGAATGGAAGGCATTTCTCCCAATCCATTCCAAATGAGATGACAGAAGCTCAGAGCATATCTTCCAAAATTTGATTGACTCGCTCTACTTGACCACTTGATTGAGGATGGAAGGCGGTGCTAAAAGAGAGACGAGTTCCCATAGCATTTTGGAAACTTTCCCAAAATCCAGAGGTGAAGAGACTCCCACGGTCTGAGTTAATTTCCAATGGGACACCATGAAGAGATACTATTCGGGAGATGTATAAATCAGCTAGCTGGCTAGCGGTGATACTCTCACGAACAGGTAGAACGTGGGCTACTTTGGAAAGACGGTCGATCACAACGAAGATGGCATTATTCCCTCTCTTGGTCCTGGGAAACCCAGTAATGAAATCCATACTGATTTTATTCCATTTCCATCAGGAATAGCCAAAGGTTGAAGGGTGCTAGCAGGCCATTGATGCTCTGCTTTAACACGATGACAAACGTCACAGCTAGCAATGTATTGAGCAATTTCTCTCTTCATCCTAGTCCACCAAAACCTCTGGTGTAGGTCTTGATACATCTTAGTACTACCGGGATGAATGGTGAGAGGGGATTCATGAGCTTCCTTAAGGATCAGCCACCTTAGGTTTCATGCCTTGGGAACCACTAAGCGGTTTCCAAAGTATACGACACCCTGATCATCAACGGAGAAACAATTCGCGACTCCTTCCTTAATGTTTCTCTTAATACGTGAGATTCCTGGATCTACCTTCTGTGCCTTGATGATCTGATCCGTAAGGGTAGGTTTCGCCACCAGGGTGGATAGGAATCCTCGAGGAACAATGTGAAGATTAAGCTTACGAAATTCCTCATGGAGAAGTGGTTGACTTTGTTGTAACATCAGGTTGTTACAATAGGATTTACGACTTAGTGCATCAGCCATGACATTGGCTTTGCCCGGGGTGTAAGTTATTCCTAAGTCATAATCCGAGATCAACTCGACCCAACGTCGTTGTCTGAGATTCAAATCCGGTTGGGTGAAGATATATTTCAAACTTTGGTGATCGGTGAAGATCTCGCAATGATTACCGAGAAGGTAATGTCGCCAAGTTTTGAGTGCATGGACTACAGCTGCAAGCTCTAGATCATGTGTGGGATAATTTTCCTCATGTGGGTGTAATTGCCATGAAGCATAGGCAATTACCTGACGATCTTGCATGAGTATGCAACCTAGTCCTTGTCGCGAGGCGTCGCAATAGATAATAAAGTCCTAGGAGAAATCTGGTGGTACAAGTACGGGTGCAGATGTCAGGCATCTTTTCAGTTCCTGAAAGCTGAACTCGCACTGTGGGGTCCACTCGAACTTTTTATCTTTCTTGAGGAGTTCAGTTAGAGGTTTAGCAACCTTGGAGAAATTCTTGATGAAGCGCCGACAATAGCTCGCTAAGCCAAGGAAGCTCCGAACTTGCTTGACCGTCTCAGGTGGAGTCCAATCAAGGACGGCTTGAACTCGCTTGGGATTGATAGCAATACCCTCACCAGAGATTACATGGCCTAGATAGGTCACTTCTGGCAACCAAAATTCACACTTGGAGAATTTGGCATAAAGGCGATGCTCTCAAAGTTTCGTCAATACCAGCCTTAGATGTTCGGCATGTTCCTCTTCATTCTTGGAGTAGATGAGTATGTCATCGAGGTATACTACGACAAATTTATCCAAATACTCCATGAAGACCGAGTTCATTAACCGAGAGAAGGTGGCTGGGGCATTGGTTAAACCGAAGGACATAACGATGTACTCATATTGGCCATAGCGAGTAACAAAGGCCGTTTTGGGAATGTCCCCGTTTCTGATTTTGATTTGATGGTAGCCCAACCTCAAATCCATCTTGGAAAAGACTGAGGATCCAGTGAACTGGTCATACAGATCGTTGATCCTGGGAAGCGGATACTTGTTCTTGATAGTGACCAAGTTGACAGGTCGGTAATCTACAACCATCCGATCCGTTCCATCCTTCTTCTTGACGAAGAGGATGGGGCAAGCCCAAGGAGAGGAACTAGGACGGATGAAACCCTTTTTCAAGGACTCATCGAGTTGGTACTTAAGCTCGGCTAGTTCTAAGGGTGCCATCTTATAGGGTCTTCTAGAAATTGGAACGGTTCCTGGAACAAGGTCTATTACAAACTCGACATCCCTGTCAGGTGGAACACCTGGCAGTTCTTCTGGAAAGACATCCGGAAAGTCCCGGACTACCGGAATATCTTCAAGGTCTGGAAGGGGGTTGGCATTTAGGGAGTAAAGTTGGCGCTTGGCCACTTGAGTTAAGACATTGACTGTCTTGCCCGATGGGTGAGTAAGTTGAATGGTTCTAGTCGCACAATCAATCTTAGCGTAATGAGCTGACATCCAGTCCATACCCAAGATGATGTTTATGTCCAAGGACTTGAGAGCTATTAAAGATGCAAGAAAGACAAGTCTATCGACAAGAATTTCATTCCCATGGCTTACTCTAGAAGTTTGCCATTTGGAACCCGGAGTTTGAATTACCATGGAAATGGGCATGTCAAAGAATGTTTTGTTATGCAATCGAGCATAGCTCTCAGATATGAATGAATGAGATGCTCCAGTATCGAAAAGAACAGATGCCGGATGGCAATTAACAAGGAGCATACCAAGGACGACGTTTGGATCCTCATGAGCCTCCTCGGCTGAGACATAGTTGACATGGCCACGTGCAGTGGTGACCGGCTTGGCGTAGAATGCCTTTCCCACTGGCTTACCACGGCCAACGGACTTTCCAGACTGACTGGGGTTGTTGTTCTAGGACACTCTCGACTATAGTGACCTGGCTCTCCACACTTGAAACATGTCACAGCATTGGGGCGTGGAGCAGCACTAGCAGCGGGGCCACCATAGGGCTTGGGCGGTGCAAACTGCTGGTTGGGACGAGGCGCCTCAAAGGATGGCCTCGGAATGAACCTGGGTGGCAGTGCCGTGCTTGGAATCCATACTTGACGCTTCTGAGATCTAGAGCCGGATGAAGAGCCAAAATCACGAGAGTGCTTGCATGAAGCCTCATAGTCAGATTGGCCTGTCTCAGCACTAATGGCTTTATTGACCAACTTCTGAAAGGAGGTGCACTCATGCGGACGAAGATCGTGGCGAAGCTCAGGGCTAAGTCCCTTGCGGAACCTTGCCTGCTTCTTAGGGTCGGTGGATACCTCTTCAGGAGCATACCGTGCCAGATTCCCAAATTCACGACTATATGGATCCACAGTCAGTCTTCCTTGGGTGAAATTGCAGAACTCTTCCCTCTTGCGATCTATGAGACCTTCCGGGCTGTGATGCTCACGGAAAGCCTCACTGAATTCAGTCCAAGTAGTGATTTGGCCGACCGGGCGCATAGCTTCAAAATTTTCCCACCAAAGGCTAGCAGGGCCTTCGAGGTGATAGGCAGCATAAGTAACCTTATCAGCTTCGGCTTCATTGGCAGAACGCAGCTTGTGGGTGATGCTGCGAAGCCAGTCATCCACATTGAGGGGCTCGATGGAATGGTTAAACTTTGGTGGGTACAACTTGATGAAGTCATTGATTAACACCAAGTCATTTCGCTGATGGCGTGCAGTGTTTTGCTCAATCCGCTCCAGCAAGTGGTTAGTCTCACGCTTGTTTGTTTCCGCCTCCAGCATCACTTCGGCCAGAGAAGGCGGGTGAGGCAGATTTTCACCCCTAACTGCACTGGCTTCCCCCTGCTCCGGGGCAGCAGGGTTGCTGCGGGTGTTGACCATCCTAGGAGAAAACAAGACAACGGTTTAGATAAGGATGGCACAACTTAGCAAGGAAGTGCAGAATGTAATGGATAACACGGAATGCAGAGATGTTCATCCGTATGACATGGTAATATAGAACTGCCATATATATACCAACGGTCATACACACCATACATGGTTTAGTACAAGCCCAGGCTACAGTACAACTATGATGAAAGATGTTACATCTCATCGGAGGCATTCCAAGCTCCTATACATTATTTGTCTACACCTCCGGAATTGATTACACACTAGGTCATATTCTACAAGTCACGCAGGGCAGTGGAGATACAACTATTACAATACTAGTGATACTACTACTAACTCAGATAGCTCCGTAGTAGTCCTCATAGAAGTCACCTCCATAGCCTGGAAGTTCAACGTGTTCATCCGAGAACAGACGGTCCTGAGGAGCTTGTGGACCAAAGGGGTTAGGATGAGGTCTTGGACCAACAAACGGCGGCCTGCGGGGTGGGGTGATGCCTCCCACATCACGCCAATCCACCATGTCTGGCAAAGCCGATCTCACAGGATACAGATCCCTTGTATCCATACATCCAGCTTGCACAGCAGGTGCAAACCGAGTCAAAGTGGCCCAATGATCAGCACGGGTGTTGAAAAGCTCCAGTCTCAAGGCCCGATTCTCTCGGTCCTTATCCTCGAGCATCTCGGCAATGGTGCGAGTTAGTGAGTCCTCACGTGTGGAGTCAGCATAGATAGCCTGGAGATACCCTTGCGCTCCCGGGAGTGAAGCTGGCATATAACGGAAGTCGGTGTTCCGAAGCAGGCCAGTCCGGACTCGCATGATGGTCATCATGGAATAGGCAGCATCCTGCACAACCATCTCAACAGGAACCCCGAGTCCATAGGAACAGTGGAGGGGCTCGGTAGATCCAAGGTAAGAAGGAAATATCCTGATGGTGCAGAAATATTGGCTTTGATTAAAGTCTCGGAATTGCTCTTCGAGAGTGTATTCGGGATACCAACGGTAACCCGTCTTGATCATTACTCAGACTAACATAGCAGTATGACCGGGCACATCGAGGCACCGGGTCAGGCGATCCACTTGGTTTTGAGCATGAGTGTCCATCTGAAAGCACAACCACAATGCAAAGACATTAGAATTTATAGGGAAAATTTGACAGCATAACAACTGTAAATGCTCAGAAAAAGATTTGAGACATCCACAACAGTTTGCAATACCACTCAACAACATCATATCAGGGTTCTGATTCAACTGGCAACATACTAAAAGCAGTAGAAACTGTACTGAGGCTTGTAACAACCATCCTATAAGCTACTACAGATTAGTAACACGTGAACCTGACAGAAGAAGAGAGCCTAGTCCTTAACCCACGTTGAATGAGAAGAGAATGACTCAGATCAGAGGGCATAAGGTAAAGGAGTAAAAGAGCCTTACGTTCCCTTCCACAGTCAATTCCCCTACATATAAATAAAGCATTTCTAGACTCGACATCGACCAGTTTGGCTCAACGAATCTACAGGCAGTCCGGCTCTGATGCCAACGCTGTCAGGACCCCGATTCCATGTCACATCGATCTAGCTAGTAACACCTCATATCACATTGCGGCCTCACGCACGGTATCCCCACGGGTGTCGCCTGACCATGGCCCGGGACCGTTTGCGCTTTTTGGCTCACGTATATGATAGTGTCGCTAACATCCATATGTCAGAGAACCCGGGCCGACATGGCTAGTTGTGAACCCAAAGCGGCACAGACCTATGGATACAGGCATATGTGAATCACATCGAGCATGTCGGTCATCAGCGTGTGAATCCGGCTGTAGCACTGGGCTAACAGGACTCCGGGGAACCCGGGCTGTAGCAGGCTAGGCAGGACTCCAGAAGTCACCGCGTGACATTCCCCCGAAGGGACAGACATAGGAACGAAGGGAAACACATGCCGGCCAGTCAAGTGTCCTGAGCAGTAGTGCTGGGCTAGCAGGACACCGGTGAACTGGGCTGTAGCGGACTACTATGGCTCGATGAACACTAGACTACATTTCCCCATAAGAAAGGCTGCCGAGGATAAACAAACTAGATTGTCAGATCCCACTCATACCAAGCATTTCAATCATATGCTCGATATGTGCAAATACAACATGGCATCACAACAAAACTCTACAACTCAAGTACTTTATTTAAAGGCTCCAGAGAGCCATACATAACATGTTCATACAGGTAGGGGTCACATGACCCGACACTCAAGTCATACAAGCATACAAGCACATGCGGAAGCAAATAGTCCGAGTACAGACACTAGAAAGAAAGAAGGCCTCTCGAAGCCTGTCTATCCACATAGGGCCGTCCATGGCCAGGATCACCACCTTGGTGGCAAGTCACTCATCGACATCGAGATCTACATAAAACCCATCGGAGGGGGCGGTGTTGTCGTCTGAAAACAGCAATTAAACAAACATGAGTACAAAGGTACTCAGCAAGTCTTACATCAGAACCTACTATACATGCTCATTCTCAAGAAGGTGGTGGAGTTATTGCAGCAAGACAGCTTTGACTCTTGGCTAAGCTATCCTACGGGACACCACTAGTAAAATAGTTTTCGCACACGAGTCCACTAATCACCAACACAATACTCCACCGGGGATCCTCCCTCGTCATCCTACGAGAGAGCCATCCTCGGTACTCACACTTATCTTGAGTCTTTTAGTAGTATCCATTAACTTGTCTATGAACTGTATAGGCAACCAAGTAGTCTTTTACCGTGGACGTGACTATTCGAATAGATGATGTTAACCCTGCAGGGGTGTACTTCTTCATACATGCTCTCACCACTTACGCCGTTTACACGGCATGTACTGGGCAACCTTCAAGCGGAAGCCCAACGAAGGTGTCGGCCATGGCCTACCTAAACACTCAAGTCTCTAGTCCAGGTTTATCGCCTATCCAGGTTCCATCCGCAGGGAGTCCGGCCGAGGTTTCCACATACGGCCTCGAACGATGTGAACAGGGTTCCCGAGACACCAAACGGGTGACTCGGTACACCGTGCCACAGTGTATCTACCGCAACATAGCCCACCCCTAGGGTCAGCGCTACGCACGGCCGCCAACACATAACTTACAAACACCAGAAACTAATTGCAACTCCTGGACAGAGTACTAGGGTGATTAAGAAGCCGAGAGGGTCCATTGGTTTCGGGCCCAATGTATGGTAGTAACTGAATCTTAAATCACACATACAGATTTCAGTTCTTAGGGACGGCCACAATGAAACAACCCACCATGTACTCCTACATGGCCTCTCATTGATACCTTTACCAAAACATGTTCAACACATCCCTCATATTACCGACATAATCATTTCACTCTAGCCCATCACCCAGATGAACCACACCTGACACAACTCTAAGCATAGCATGCATAGCAAGGTAGGAAACACAAACATGGCTCAATCAACTCCTACACATGCTAGTGGGTTTCATCTAGTTACTGTGGCAATGACAGGTCATGCAGAGGATAAGGGTTCAACTACCGTAGCACACAGCAGTTTGAAACGATGTTGTCTTAATGCAGTAAATGAGAGCAGAGGCGAGAACATGGGATTGTATCGATATGATCAATGGGGCTGCTTGCCTAATGTAGTGGTAGTAGGGTACTGCCCTTTAGACGGATATTCAGCGTTATCTTCGGAGACAGAACCTACCACGAAAAACACACCGAACATAATCAACACATGACGATATGCAACAATATGATGCATGCTATGACATGGCAATATGAATGTGTCTTGGCCTAATGCAAGCTAAAACAGAAAGGAATGAACTCATTTGAATCAAAGATACAAATGTTAGTTCATTTAACATAGCCATTTTAGTGCATTATCTTATTTTGCTTAAACAACAAGGTTAACTTGTTCTGTCATGCATGAAACCATTACCAATGGATAGATTGAATTTTTTGATCAAAATTCATATATAAATCTTTGCATTTGGAGTTACAGAATAATTTCTATGAATTTTTGAAGTTTGCAACAATTTCTAAAATTTTCTATATAAAAATAAATCCAGAAATTAGTTATTGCGTCAGCAGTGCGTCAGGGTGACGTTAGTGGTCAACGGGACGGTCCAGGTCAAACCTGACGGTGGGTCCCGCGTGTCAGTATGATTAGTTTAACTAGATATTAGTTAATACTAATCCTAATTAGTCAGTAGGGCTGGGCCCTACCTGTCATTAACCCAGGGGGGTCAAACTGGGCCCACCCATGGTCAAATGGGGTCAGCGGGGTCAACTCTCTGGCGTTTAGCCACCGGCGAGGCCAAACGCGGCGCTGCAGGTGCGGGTTTCACCTACAGGGCACCGTTCGAGGCGCCGTTGGGCTCTATGGATAGCTGGGAGCGAGCCGCGGCAGTTGGTGCGGGTGGTTGGGCTCGGGGTCGCCGGAAACGGCGTCGACGACGAGTTTGGCGGCGGCCGGAGCTCGGGTGAGCTCGGACCCGTCGCTAGGAGGCAAGGCGAGGCATGGGCGTGCTGCCTTGTGCTCCTGGGGATGTGGTGAAGTTAGTGGACTAAGTGGCATGGCCGGAGCCTCGTTGACGACGAGCTCCGCCGCGGCGCGTGCGGGTGAACTCTGTGTGCTCGCTGTGGTGCACGAGAAGCAGAGCGGAGAGGATAGGGAGGTGGCTAAGCTCAAGGCGGTTGCGACGGAGTTGACGGCGAGGTCGGAGAAGAGCCGGAGCAAGCGGGGTGGCGGAGGCGATCTGGCCGGCAGGAGGTTGAAGACGAGCTCGGTGAAGACGCTCGGGGGCCTCCGACGGGGCGTGGCTCGGTGGGACAGTCGAGGAGGGAGTGGCGGAGCTTCAGGACACGGTGGAGCAACGCATTGATGATGGTGGGCACAGTTACGGCGGCGGAACGGCGGCGACTGCGTCGGCCATGGCGGAGGGGAGCGAGGGAGAGAGGCAGGGGGGAATGGACGTGTCCAGGTGGTTCGGTGCACGACGTGGAGGTCGTCCAGGCCAGCAGAGCAGTGAGGGGAGGAAGCAGGGGCGGGCAGCAGCGTGGCACGCGCTGGTGCCTGCGTCGAGCAGCTGCCTGCCTGCCTGGCCAAGCCAAGCAGCTCGCTGGAGCGTTGGCTGGGCTGGGTCGGCAGGTGGGCCTGATGGGTGGGTGCCAGGTAAGCTCTAACTCTCTCTCTCTCTCTCTTTTCTGTTTCACTTTTATTTATTTCCTGCTATGTGTATTGAAATAGAATAAATACTATTTCATTTCCAAAAACTATGGAAATATTCAGAGGCACATTTGGGAATATTCTCAACTGCCTAAAAATGCTTCCAAGATTATTTGAGCACTTTGTAATATTTATAGCATTTAAAATGCCCAAATTCAAATACTTATGGCTTGTTCAAAAATCCAGAATGGCTCCATAAATTGCAAGACCATTATTGGCAGAGGTTTTAGTCAAGACCAAAAATGGTGGGCTTTTATGAAGGGCATTTTGGGTTCATTGAAATTCTAATTGTTGGAAATTAGCATTTTCAGGGGGGTGTTGGGGTTGATTAGGCCCCATTTCAAGTTTAAAAGAAAATTAAACATGATGCACATGTTCAACTAATCCTAATGCATGACTAAAAGCAGGGATGTGACACATGTATTCCGAATATTGTCATACATGCTTATGGAAAAGAATTTGCATGACATCTTTTGTCCAACCCTCCCGTGGCAGCGGGGTCCTATTGGAAACTAAGGGATATTAAGGCCTCCTTTTAATAGAGTACCGGACCAAAGCATTAGCACTTAGTGAATACATGAACTCCTCAAACTACGGTCATCACCGGTAAGTATCCCGATTATTGTCACTTTGGGGTTAACCAATCATAACACATAATAGGTGACTATTGACTTGCAAGATAGGATCAAGAACACAAATATATTCATGAAAACATAATAGGTTCAGATCTAAAATCATGACACTCGGGCCCTAGTGACAAGCATTAAGCATAGAAACATCAATCTCAGAACATAGTGGATAGTAGGGATCAAACCCTAACAAAAGTAACTAGATTACATGATAAATCTCATCCAACCCATCACCGTCCGGCAAGCCTACGATGGAATTACTCAAGCACGGTGGTAAGCATCATAAAATTGGTGATGGAGGAAGGTTTATGATGATGATGGCGACGGATTCCCCTCTTCGGAGCCCCGAACGGACTCCAGATCAACCCTCCCAAGAGAGTTTAGGGCTTGGCGGCGGCTCCGTATCGTAAAACGCGATGAATCCTTCTCTCCGATTTTTTTCCCCGAACACGAATATATGGAGTTAGAGTTGACGTCAGTGGAGCACGAGGGGGCCCACGAGGCAGGGGGGCGAGCCCAGGGGGGAGGCGCGCCCCCACCCTCGTGGACAGGGTGTGGGCCCCCTGGCCTTGATTCTTTTGCCAGTATTTTTTATTAATTCCAAAAATAATCTCCATTGATTTTCAGGTCATTTCGAGAACTTTTATTTCTGCACAAAAATAACGCCATGGAAATTCTGCTCAAAACACCGTCAGTCCTGGTTAGTTCCATTGTAATCATGCAAGTTAGAGCCCAAAACAAGGGCAAAAGTGTTTGGAAAAGTAGATACGATGGAGACGTATCAACTCCCCCAAGCTTAAACATTTGCTTGTCCTCAAGCAATTCAGTTGACAAACTGAAAGTGATAAAGAAATTTTTTTACAATCTGTTTGCTCTTGTTGTTGCAAATATGTAAAGACAGCATTCAAGTTTTCAGGAAAGATTATGAACTAACCATATTCACAATAACATTTAGGTCTCATGTTTACTCATATCAATGGCATAATCAATTAGTGAGAAATAATAATAAATCTCGGATGACAACACTTTCTCAAAGCAATCATAAAATGATATAACACGATGGTAACTCCCTAGCCCTTTCTGACACCGCAAAACATAAATGCAGAGCACCTCTGAAGATCAAGGACTAACTAAACATTGTAATTCATGGTAAAAGAGATCCAGTCATAGTCATACTCAATATAAATTAATAGTAATGGATGCAAATAATAGCGGCGCTCTCCAACTGGTGTTTTTTAATAAGAGGATGATGACACAACATAAAAGTAAATAGATAGGCCCTTCGCAGAGGGAAGCATGGATTTTTAGAGGTGCCAAAGCTCGATTTTGTAATAGAGATAAATAATGTTTTGAGTGGTTGATGACCCACAAGTATAGGGGATGTATCGCAGTCCTTTCAATAAGTAAGAGTGTCGAACCCAACGAGGAGCAGAAGGAAATGATAAGCGGTTTCCAGCAAGTTATTCTCTGCAAGTACTGAAATAAGTGGTAACAGATTGTTTTGTGATAGGATAATTTGTAACGAGAAACAAGTAACAAAAGTAAATAAAATGCAGCAAGGTGGCCCAATCCTTTTTGTAGAAAAGGACAAGCCTGGACAAACTCTTATATAGAGAAAAACACTCCCGAGGACACATGGGAATATCGTCAAGCTAGTTTTCATCACGATCATATGATTCGCGTTCTGTACTTTGATAATTTGGTATGTGGGTGGACCGGTGCTTGGGTACTGTCCTTACTTGGACAAGCATCCCACTTATGATTAACCTCTATTGCAAGCATCTGCAACTACAACAAAAGTATTAAGGTAAACCTAACCATAGCATGAAACATATGGATCGAAATCAGCCCCTTACGAAGCAACGCATAAACTAGGGTTTAAGCTTCTATCACTCTAGCAACCCATCATCTACTTATTACTTCCCAATGCCTTCCTCTAGGCCCAAATAATGGTGAAGTGTTATGTAGTCGACGTTCACATAACACCACTAGAGGCTAGACAACATACATCTCATCAAAATATCGAACGAATACCAAATTCACATGACTACTAATAGCAAGACTTCTCCCATGTCCTCAGGAACAAACGTAACTACTCACAAAGCATATTCATGTTCATAATCAGAGGGGTATTAATATGCATATAGGATCTGAACATATGATCTTCCACCAATTAAACCAACTAGCATCAACTACAAGGAGTAATTAACTCTACTAGCAACCAACTAGTACCAATTCCGGACTTGGAGACAAGAATTGGATACAAGAGATGAACTAGGGTTTTGAGAGGAGATGGTGCTGATGAAGATGTTGATGGAGATTGCCCTCTCCCGATGAGAGGAGCGTTGGTGATGAAGATGACGATGATTTCCCCCTCCCAGAGGGAAGTTTCCCCGGCAGAACAGCTTTGCCGGAGCCATAGATTGGATCCGCCAAGGTTCCGCCTCGTGGCGGCGGAGTTTTGCTCGGGAAGATGGCTTATGATTTTTTTCTCATCGAAAGACACCATATAGCAGAAGATGGCCATAGGAGGGCACCCAGGGGGCCCACGAGGTAGGGGGGCGTGCCCAGGGGGGTAGGGCTCGCCCCACCCTCGTGGGCAGGGTGCGCCCCCCCTGGTGAACTTCTTGCGCTCAGTATTTTTTATATATTCCGAAAACGTCTTTTGTGAACTTTCAGTACTTTTGGAGCTGTGCAGAATAGGTCTCTAATATTTGCTCCTTTTCCAACCCAGAGTCCCAGCTGCCGGCATTCTCCCTCTTTATGTAAACCTTGTAAAATAAGAGAGAATAGGCATAAGTATTGTGACATAATGTGTAATAACATCCCATAATGCAATAAATATCGATATAAAAGCATGATGCAAAATGGACGTAGTAACTCCCCCAGGCTTAGACCTCACTTGTCCTCAAGCGAAAGCCGAT
Source organism: Triticum dicoccoides (assembly GCF_002162155.2). Classification (NCBI taxonomy): domain Eukaryota; kingdom Viridiplantae; phylum Streptophyta; class Magnoliopsida; order Poales; family Poaceae; genus Triticum; species Triticum dicoccoides. The sequence goes on from NC_041380.1 coordinate 10,622,076, forward strand.
AGAGATAAATATGTCCACATGTCTAGAGGTAGAGGTGTCGATAAAATAAAATACGTACATGAGGGCATCATGATCACTCTGAGAGCAGCAACATATATGGATATTGTCATATGATTTCTCATGATAGAGTAATAATTCAATCACAATTTCAAGTATGAATCATAAACTTCATTGAAAACTAACAAACTATAATCTCAGTCATTGGAGCAATTGCAATTTATCATAACATAGGAAAGAGTCAATATAAGAGCTTTTCAGCAAGTCCTCATACTCAACTATCGTATAGTATTTCACAATTGCTGACACTCATGCAATACTTATGGATATGGTCTGTTCACATTCACCTGACGGACCCCAATGCAGCTCCGACCCACATTTCGACCAAACTTGACTCCAAATAGGAAGAAGCGCTCATCCAGTTCCTCTGTGAGAACTGGGACATCTTTGCATGGAGGCCTTCTGACATGCCAGGTGTTCCTAGGGGACTGGCTGATCATCGTTTGCGAGTCGACCCGAAAGTGAAACCAGTCAAAGAGCATCTTCGACGGTCTTCCGTCCAGAAAAGAAAAGCAATCGTTGAAGAGGTGGCTCGGCTTTTGGCAGCTGAGTTTATCCGAGAGATTTACCACTCCAAGTGGTTAGCCAATGTTATCATGGTCCCAAAGAAAGATGACTCACTCCGCATGTGCATCGATTTCAAGCATATCAATCAGGACTGCCCGAAAGATCACTTCCCTCTCCCTCGCATCGATTAGATAGTCGACTCAACTGCTGGGTGCGAGCGTTTGTCCTTTTTGGATGCCTACTCCGGGTACCACCAGATCCTTCTATACGGACCCGATGAAATAAAGACAACTTTTATCACCCCGTTCGGGTGCTTCTGTTATGTCACAATGCCATTCGGCTTGAAGAACGCCGGAGCCACATTTATGCGAATGATTCAGAAGTGCCTGCTCACTCAGATCAGTCGGAATGTGGAAGCATACATGGATGACATTGTGGTCAAGTCACGTAAAGGTTCTGACCTGCTGACCGACCTCACCGAAACCTTTGCCAACCTCAGAAGGTATGATATCAAGCTCAATCCATCAAAGTGCACGTTTGGAGTTCCAGGCGGAAAGTTACTCGGTTTTCTTGTTTCTGAACAAGGAATCGATGCTAACCCAGAGAAAGTAGGTGCTATACTTCGGATGAAACGCCCTGTGCGTGTGCATGATGTCCAGAAGCATACTGGTTGCTTGGCCGCCCTAAGTCGATTCATTTCTCGCCTCGGTGAAAAGGCCCTGCCTCTTTACCGACTGATGAAGAAATCAGATGCGTTCGAGTGGACTCCAGAAGCTGATACAGCATTTGCAGAGCTAAAAGCCCTGCTTTCCACCCAGCCGGTGCTTGCTGCTCCAATCAGCAAAGAGCCTCTTTTGCTTTATATAGTAGTCACTGGACAAGTCGTCAGTACAATACTTACGGTCGAGCGGGAAGAAGAAAAAGCATACAAAGTTCAATGCCCAGTTTATTATATTTCTGATGTCCTGACCCCGTCAAAGCAGAGATATCCTCACTATCAGAAGCTTGTCTATGGAATTTACATGACCACGAAGAAGGTTGCACACTACTTCTCAGATCACTCTGTTACAGTCGTCAGTGACGTTCCATTGTCAGAGATTCTGCACAATAGGGATGCAACTGGTCGAGTGGCAAAATGGACGATTGAACTCCTTCCCTTGGATATCAAATTTGAGGCAAAGAAAGCTATCAAGTCCCAAGCAATAGCATATTTCCTCGCCGAGTGGATCGAACAGCAACTGCCGACTCAAGGTCACTCGGAGCACTGGACCATGTTCGTCTTTGACGGATCCAAGATGTTGAATGGTTCTGGTGCTAGAGAGTTCTGGTATCCCCCCGAGGAGACAAGCTCAGATATGTCTTCCAGATTCACTTTGATTCCTCCAACAATGAAGCAGAGTATGAAGCACTCCTGTATGGGTTGCGCATGGCCATCTCACTCGGCGTCCGTCGCCTCATGGTCTATGGCGACTCAGATTTTGTAGTTAATCAAGTGATGAAGGAGTGGGACGTCAGAAGCCCAGCCATGACTGGTTACTGCAACGCGGTGAGAAAGCTTGAGAGGAAGTTCGAGGGGTTAGAACTCCACCACATCCCCTGATTGAAAACTCAAGGAGCCGATGAATTGGCAAAGATAGGTTCCAAGAGAGAGGCCATTCCCAGCAATGTGTTGTTGGAGTATATTCACACGCCGACAGTTCAGGAAGACCCTTTCATTGAAGATCCCCCACAACCCAAGAGCGCCACAGATCCGACTGAAGTCGAGGTCCCAGCTGTGGTCGACCTAATCATGGAGGTTCTGGCCATTACTCCTGACTGGACGGTGCCCTACATTGCGTACATCCTTAGGAAAGAGCTCCCAGAGGATGAAGAAGAAGCTCGACAGATCGTCCGCCGATCTAAAGCTTTTACTGTGATAAGAGGGCAGCTGTTCAGAGAAAGTGTGACTGGAGTCGGTCAGAAGTGCATAACACCAGAAGAAGGTCGAATGATCCTCAATGACATCCACTCGGGGACCTGTGGTCACCATGCGTCCTCTCGGGCCATCGTGGCTAAAGCATACTGAGCTGGATTCTATTGGCCGCGAGCAAATGAGATGGCTAAAGATATAGTCGACAGATGTGAAGGCTGTCAATTTTACTCCGATATGTCTCACAAGCCAGCGTCAGCCCTGAAGACCATCCCCCTCGTCTAGCCCTTCGCTGTTTGGGGACTGGATATGGTTGGACTGCTGAGGACCGGCAGAAGCGGATTCACTCACATGCTCGTTGCATTCGACAGGTTTACCAAATGGATCGAAGTCAAACCCATCAAGAACCTTGACGCTAGCACCGCTGTCAGTTTTATCAGAGAATTGACGTTCGGATATGGAGTCCCACATAGCATCATCATGGACAACGGATCAAACTTCGATTCCGATGAGTTCAGAATTTTCTGCGCCTCTCAGGGCACTCGAGTCGACTATGCTTCTGTTGCTCACCCGCAGTCGAACGAACAAGCAGAAAGAGCCAATGGCCTAATTCTCAGAGGACTGAAGCCCCGACTGATGCGTGATCTCAAACACGCAGCAGGTGCTTGGGTTCATGAACTTCCGTCAGTTCTATGGGGTTTAAGGACAACTCCTAATCGTTCGACTGGAAGAACTCCTTTCTTCTTAGTCTATGGAGCCGAAGCTATCCTGCCAAGTGACTTGCTACACAATGCACCCCGAGTTGAACTCTTCTCCGAAGCAGAAGCAGAGCAGGCCCGACAAGATTCAGTCGATCTCTTAGAGGAGGAAAGAGAGATGGCCTTGATCCGCTCGACCATTTATCAGCAAGATTTGCGTCGATTCCACGCCAGGAATGTGAGGGGTCGGGCCTTTCAAGAAGGAGACTTGGTTCTTCGAGTGGATCAGCAGAAACCACACAAGCTTGCTCCAACTTGGGAAGGACCCTTCATCGTCACCAAAGTCCTCCACAACGGAGCATACCATCTTTACAGTATCGAGCATCAGAAAGACGAGCCACGGGCTTGGAACGCGGAGCTGCTCCGCCCCTTTTATACTTAAACACTCGTTCGAATAAAATGTAATAAGCAACACCTTTTGTAATTCGTTTATCAAAGACAAGAGCTTATGGTTCTCTCATTCGATTGTGTTGTTCTTATTTACTCCTGAAATCCCCTAGTGGGTGGGCTTAGTCGCGAATCCGTTCCGCCTAAGTTTGAAAAAATACTACCGAGTGAAGAGCAATCCTTCCACTCGGGCGCTTAGCTGCAGTCGAGCACTCGCCTAAGTTCTCTCACTAAGAGGCTTAACGGCAGTCCAGCACTTGCCTAAGTTTGAAAAAATCCTACCGAGTGGAGAGCAATCCTCCCACTCGGGGGCTTAGCTGCAGTCGAGCACTCGCCTAAGTTCTCTCACTAAGAGGCTTAACGGCAGTCCCGCACTCGCCTAAGTTTGAAAAAATCCCACCGAGTGGAGAGCAGTCCTCCCACTCAGGGGCTGAGCTGCAGTCGAGCACTCGCCTAAGTTCTCTCACTAAGAGGCTTAACG
>NC_041380.1:10626865-10634162 GCF_002162155.2 Triticum dicoccoides
CTAAGTTTGAAAAAGTCCTACCGAGCGGAGAGCAGTCCTCCCACTCGTGGGCTTAGCTGCAGTCGAGCACTCGCCCAAGTTCTCTCACTTAGAGGCTTAACGGCAGCCCAGCACTCGCCTAAGTTTGAAAAAATCCTATCGAGTGGAGAGCAGTCCGCCCACTCGGGGGCTTAGCTGCAGTCGAGCACTCGCCTAAGTTCTCTCACTGAGAGGCTTAACGGCAGTCCAGCACTCGCCTAAGTTTGGAAAAATCCTACTGAGTGGAGAGCAATCCTCCCACTCGGGGGCTTAGCTGCAGTCCAGTACTCGCCTAAGTTTGAGAACCATCCCTATCCGCAAGGACGACGAGGTGCAGGTCGACTGCAACCTTCTTCTTCGGAGCTGCGGCACTAACACAACGTCCGCTCCATCCCTATCCGCAAGGACGACGAGGTGCAGGTCGACTGCCACCTTCTCCTTCGGAGTTGCGGCACAAATACAACGTCCGCTCCATCCCTATCCGCAAGGACGAAGAGGTGCAACAAGCAAAGTCCATCCGAAGGGAAACACAAGCACATTCGGAGATAAACCAAATTCAGATAAATACTAAAAGGTTTCAAGCAGCGAATCAAAAGTGCTCGGGCACCAAGCCCGAAGGATTTTAACAGTTACAGAAACCACTCGGCATTCCGAGGCAAATTTAAAGCGTATCCAAGTTTCATAAGAATGTTCACTCAGCTGGAGGAGGACTGGCAGGCTCCACAAATGAGTCCAGATCGATCCCATCAGCGATCCGAGTGGTGGCAGCAATGAAAGTCTCCATGAAGGACTGGAAGTCGTGCTTTTTGGTGTTAGCGACTTTGATCGCAGCCTGCTTGTCTTCACGAACCTCCTTGCAATGGACTCGCACCAGGGATAGCGCCACATCAGCACCACACCAGGCGGAGGATTTCTTCCATTCTTGCACTCGGTCAGGGATCTCGTTCAGTCGAGTCATCAGAGATTCCAGATCATTCTGAAGCGTCGCCTCCAGCCAAAGCGTCGAGTCAATTCGAGAGACAACCTCCTTCAGGCGTGCGAGGTAGCTTGTGGCGCTGGCGATATGGGACTCCAGTCGAAGCACGTTCATTGCAATTTGATCGCAGACCAGGGAAGTGATAGGGTCCAGGCCCGTCTCGACCCTCCCAGTTTCTTCGTCAAATCTTGACAAAGTTCTGCAGCCAAGAGTTAGTTCAATCAACCGAGCAAAATCCGATGGCAAACATCAACACAGTCGGATTAAAAGAAATACCTCCCAGCACGAGATAAAGCTTCTTGGCGAGGGTCCTCAGATAAGCTTCTGTGTCGTTCCTCTTGCGAATCGCAAACTCCAACTTTTCGTTCAGGGCGACCTTATCCTTCTTTAGGCTGGTCACTTCGCGGTTAGCTTCATTAAGACAAGATGCCAGTCTAGTCACCTCTCCTTCAAGCGTTCCGACTGAAGCAAGCTTCTTCTCTGCGAGAGCGGTTTTGTCTTGGGCTGCTTTTTGTGCGGCGGCGAGGTCCGAGTCCTTCTTGTCCAAAGCCAACTTCATTTTCTCTGCAAAAGAAATAATCAAATCAAAAAAGAGATCAAAGAGATATATTGAAATTCAGTCGGCAATCAGTTACCTTCCATACCAGCGGCCTCATCTTGAGCTTTTTCAGATTTTGCTGAGCCAATTCCAAGTCTAAGTTGAGTTGCCTCTGCTTCTCTTCGAGTTCGGCAAACTTGGAGATAAGAGTACAAGACTTTTGCAGGAGGGAAGAGACAGGTCAATCGATAGGTTCGAAAGCAGTTCATTTCCGAATGAATAAAACATAAAGAAGTGTACAACAAGCTGTTCAGACCCCAGTCGACTGCCAGCAGTCGACCGCGGTCTTGGGGACTACACCCAGTGGGTGCACTTGGCGTGCCCCCACTGGTTCTGATCCCACTCGCCTGGCCCGCCGGAGTCGAGTGCAAGGAGTAAAAAAGAGAGAGAGAAAGAACAATTGCACCGTCAAGAAAAGAAGAACTCAGACCACAGTCGACTGCCAGCAGTTGACCGAGGTCTCGAGGACTACACCCAGTGGGTGCACTTGGCGTGCCCCCACCGGTTCTGATCCCACTCGCCCAGACTGAGTGGAAGAGCGGAACTACCAAAAACGACAGAAACACCCAGTGGGTGCTCTAATTCAACGTGAACAACAGGAGATTGTGCAGAAGAAGATTTTTCAAGAACAAAAACAGTTGGAAAGTCTACTCACCTCGACGTTGGCCCGAAGAGCGGCACTAGCGTTGTAGGCAGCCTGACTTCTCTGGTGCACTATCTTCACCCGCTCCATCATCATATCAGCCTGTCGGATGGCTTTCACAGCCGCTTCTGACTGGTTGTCTGGGACGGGGTAGCTGGTGAAAAAGTGTGCAGACGACCCATGTGCAGCTGCTAGAGGCTCCATGGTGTGGAGTTGGATAGTTGAAGGAACCACAGGCGCGGTCGACCGCGTGGGGTGCCCACTCGGCAAGGGTGCAGAAAACATCACAGCGGCCATGCCCGCATGTTCAGCTTGACAGACGGGAGGCGTTGCAGTTGGTTCCTGCCGAGACACCCTGCCAGCTGTTACCTTCTTGCTCTTCCTAGGCTTAGGAGCCACATCTTCGTCGTCATCCGGAAGGTCAATGATGTTGGATGGAGCTGCAAAATAGAACATTCGACCCCAAGTGAACCATTCGACCCTAAAAGGATCAAGAATCGAAATCGCAAGAGTTCATACCTGGGTTGGAGGTCACCGCATCCTCCATTTCCTCGTCCCGGTACAGTTATGAAGAGGTCCCTGACGTAGCAGCACTACAAAGGCCCGCATTCAATCGGTTACACCCAGTTAATTGAATCCACATAAAGGACAAGTCAGATGGTTACCCAGAGATAGTAGGAACAGTCACTTTGATCCGAGGCAAAGCTTTGGGCGGTTTGGAAGAGATGGCTTCGGCACTTTCGGTGCTGGAAGCGGCGCGACCTTGGATTGCTTTGGAGGCTTCTCAGTCGGCATCGGGGAAGATGTCCTGGGGCGCTTCGAGGATTGCCGGACCGGCGCAACCACCAAGTCTGGAGCGCGTGCCGGGTCATGAGTGTGCTTGGACCTCCTCTCCCTGCGAGGAGGCGAGTCGACTTCTTCCTCATCGGTCGATTCATCGCTCTCCTCGGCTTCTGAATACTCCTCGCCACTCTCGCCCCTGCTCCCTTCTTCTTCAGCGCCGGGGTCCTGCACTCTGTTGGGCATTGAGTACATTTCAATGAGGGCCTGAAAGGATAACAATCAAAAGATATTCAGTCGACCACAAACGGGACATCACGTGGTGAATCAGAAAGATACCTGATAAAACAGAAATATACCTGCTCCGGCTGGCGCGAGTTGTCGAATGGAATCACCCTCCTGGATCCCCGAGGGTTGTCTTTGTTGCCAGTGATTCCCCTCAACCAGTTCTCCAAGATATCCTCGCTAACCTCCTCCGGGTGGATCCAAGTGGTATCTTCGAGCCCAGAGTACATCCACATCGGATGATCGCGCGCCTGAAGAGGTTGGATGCATCGACCGAGAAAGACCTCCAGCAGATCCATCCCGGTCACTCCATCGCGGACAAGCTAGACGACCCGTTCGACCAGCTCCTTGACTTGCGCCTTCTCTTCTGGAACTAGCTTCAGGGGAGCAGGCTTCTCCACTCGAGCTAAGGAGAAAGGAGAAAGTCCAGTCGACTGGACAAGGGTTGGCTGATCCTTGTAGTAAAACCAAGTCGACTGCTAGCCCTGGACCGAGTCAGGAAGGATCCTCGCTGGGAAAGTACTCTTGCTCCTCATCTGGATCCCCAGACCACCGCACATCTGGATCACCCGCATCCTCTCGTCACTCGACTTGGCCTTTTTGACCGACTGGGAATGGCAAGTGAGGATGTGTTTGAAAAGCCCCCAGTGCGGTCGACAGCCCAAGAAGTTTTCACACATGGGCACGAAAGCGGCCATATAGACTATGGTGTTCGGAGTGAAGTGGTGGAGCTGAGCCCCAAAGAAGTTCAAAAAACCCCGGAAGAAAGGGTGGGGGGGCAGCGAGAATCCGCGATCTACGTGGGTTGCTAGGAGGACACACTCACCCTCTCTAGGCCGCGGCTTAGTTTCGTCCCCCGGGAGCCGAGCTGACTTGTGGGGGATCAATCCCCCCTCCACCAGGTCGTCGAGGTCGTCCTGCGTGATTGCCGAGCAGATCCAGTCGCCCTGGATCCAGCCCGCCGGCAGGCCGGACCTCGACGAGGATCCGCCCCGGCTGGTCCGCTTGCCCTTCGCCTTCGCGGTCGCCTTCTTCGCGCGTTCCAGCGCCGCTGTCTTATCCTTCCCCATGGTGGCAGATTGAGCTCGAGCGGAGGTCCGGCGACGAGGCGGAAGCGAGAGTGGCGGAGAGATCGGGAGAAAGAGAAGAGAGAATGGTGGCGTGCGGAGCAGAGGCCTGGCCCGAGACCTTTTATAAGACCTTCCGCCGAGTGACTGACTAGTGGACCCAAGCGATCTAAACAAATCCCGCAACAGTCGCGCGCAGTACGTGGCGAAAAAGGTGGCGCGGGGATCGAGGAGACTTACCTAATCCGTCCCGATGACCTCGTTTCCTCCTGTCTGGCGCGCTTCCCAAAATTCGAATCCCGCGAGATCCGCGGAGAGCCGAACAACCTGTCAGACTGAAGACAAACACCCTCTACATCATCATTTGGAATTCAACCATGAAAGTTCACTCAACAACAACCAAGAATGGACCAAGGCGACTGAGAAAGGAGTCAACGTCGTCTCCTCAACTCATTGTTTCAGGACAAGGCATATTCATAGCACAAAGAGTGGGTCGGAACTGTTCTCAACCCCTTCCTCATTCGAACCATGATCCATTCGGGGGCTAATGATGAAGCTATGTACCTAGGGTAGGGTCATGGAACTGTCCAGCATACCCTCCCCGAGGACATCTTTACAAAGAATCAGAAGCAGTCGAAGAGAAAATATCATCCACTCGACCATGAAGATGTGCTCACCCGACTTCCTTGAAGACACTCGACCACCTTGAAGACACTCAACCACCAGAAGATGAGAAGCCCTCCACTCTGCAACGGTCGCAACTTAAACCATATCATTATGGTCATTTATAACACTTTACTGTAGACGTTACCAGTAACGCCCCACCTTTATGAAATTTGAACCCTGTGTAACGGAGGGGGGCTGGGGTCCTGGCGCACTCTATATAAGCCAACCCCTCCTCTGGGACAGGGGTTCGCACTTTTGTAAACACACACACACACGTATAATCCAGTCGACCGCCTCAGGGCACCAAGACGTAGGGCTGTTACATCCTCCAAGAAGGGCCTGAACTTGCAAAACTCGTGCGTACAACTACTCCATAACTAGGATCTTGCCTCCTCATACCTACCCCCCATTCTACTGTCAGTCTTAGATCCACGACACCACATACATCAGTATGTATGATTTCCAACAAATCTGTTGTTTGCTCCATTGTTCCAGAGAACAGAGTCTTAGTCATTGTTCCCACGAGGCATGGTTCGCAAACATCAACTGATTCATAATCAAGTTATTCCAAAAGCCCATTAGCATGGATTTTCTTCATGCACTTTACACCAATATGACCTAAACGTCAATGCCAGAAATAAGTTGCACTATCATTATTAACTTTGCATCTTTTGGCTTCAATATTATGAAAATGTGTATCACCACGATCGAGATCCAACAAACCATTTTCATTGGGTGTATGACCATAGAAGGTTTTATTCATGTAAACAGAACAACAATTATTCTCTAACTTACATGAATAACCGTATTACAATAAACATGATCCAATCATATCCATGCTCAACACAAACACTAAATAACATTTATTTTAGGTTTAAAACTAATCCCGAAAGTATAGGGAGTGTGCGATGATGATCATATCAATCTTGGAACCATTTCCAGTACACATCATCACTTCACCCTTAACTAGTCTCTGTTTATTATGTTACTCCTGTTTCGAGTTACTAATCTTAGCAACCGAACAAGTATCAAATACTCAGGGGCTACTATAAACACTAGTAAGGCACACATCAATAACCTGTATATCAAATATACCCTTTGTTCACATTGCCATCCTTCTTATCCACCAAATATTCAGGGAATTTCTGCTTCCAGTGATTATTTCCTTTGCAGTAGAAGCACTCAGTTTCAGGCTTTGGTCCAGCTTTGGGCTTCTTCACGGGAGTGACAACTTGCTTGTCATTCTACTTGAAGTTCCATTTATTTCCCTTTGCCCTTTTCTTGAAACTTGTGTTCTTGTCAATCATCAACACATGATGCTCTTTCTTGATATCTACCTTCGTCGATTTCAACATCACGAAGAGCTCGGGAATCATTTTCGTCATCCCTTGCATACTATAGTTCATCACAAAGTTCTAGCAACTTGGTGATGGTGACTAGAGAACTCTATCAATCACTATCTTATCTGGAAGATTAACTCCCACTTGATTCAAGCGATTGTAGTACCCAGACAATCTGAGCAAAAGCTCACTGCTTGAGCTATTCTCCTCCATTTTTTAGCTATAGAACTTGTTGCAGACTTCATATCTCTCAACTCGGGTACTTGCTTGAAATATTAACTCCAACTCCTGGAACATCTCATATGGCCCATGACGTTCAAAACGTCTTTGAAGTCCCGATTCTAAGCTGTTAAGCATGGTGCACTAAACTATAAAGTAGTCATCATATTGAGCTAGCCAAACGTTCATAACATATACATCTGCTCCTGCAATAGGTTTGTCACCTAGCGGTGCATCAAGGACATAATTCTTCTGTGCAGCAATGAGGATAAACCTCAGATCACAGATCCAATCCGCATCATTGCTACTAACATCCTTCAACTTAGTTTTCTCTAGGAACATATCAAAAATAAAACATATGAAAGAAACAACGCGAGCTATTGATCTACAACATAAATATTAGTAGAAAAGGGGGCTTTGGTCCAGGCCGGGTAAGCCCATTAGTCCCGGTTCAGTCCAGAACCAGGACCAATGGGTGCATTTATTCCGGTTCGTGCGGCTAAGGCATTAGTCCCAGTTCACCTGGGCCCTTTAGTCCTGGTTCGTGCCACGAACCGGGACTAAAGGGTGCGATGCCCATTAGACCCGGTTGGTGGCACCAACCGGTACTAAAGGTTAGGCCTTTAGTCTCGGTTGGTGCCACCAACCGGGTCTAATAGGATTTGAGGCATTAGTACTGGTTCATGGCACGAACCGCTACTAAAG
>NC_041380.1:10634588-10638764 GCF_002162155.2 Triticum dicoccoides
CTTTTCAGTTTTAGAAAAAACAAAAGAAATGATGGAAATGTCAAAAAAATAAAATAAAATAAGTTTCCCATGTGATATGTGGTCTAGTTGTTGGGAAAATTTACAAATATGAATTTCGACTTTATTTACAAAATCTCTCTAGAATTTGTAAAATGGGCATAACTTTTGCATACGAACTCGGATTAAAAAGTTTTTTATATGAAAAATCATCTACTCGAAAAGTTACATCCGATGGAGACCGCCTACGGCCTGTTTGCAAATTTGTAGAATCCTCAAATTCCAAAAGGAAAAAAAGTTATGCTCAAATTTTAGTTTTTTTAAATTTTCATTAAATCTGGTCAAACTATGGTCAAACTACTTATTCAAGAAGTATTAATGTTACTAAATAATTATTCAAGAATATTAGTGTTATTAAATAATTATTTCAGTTTTTTTTGAATTTTGGTCAGAGCGGTCAAACTATGGTCAAACTGTGGTCAAACAATGGTCAAACTACTTATTCAAGAAATATTAGTGTTACTAAAAAATTATTGTTTTTTAGAACAATAGTTTCAAACTCAAACAGTGAAATGTGTGACTTCATGCTCAAGCTAAACTCCTGAGGGTTAATAGGATTGACATCTTACTATTGTCAGGGAAACAACGAGTGCAGACTTGGAAACGAGGGAGAATAGAACCCGGAAGTTAAGCGTGCTCAGGCTTGGGGAGTGGGAGGATGGGTGACCGTCCGGGAAGTTAGATGATTTGGAATGATGAGGGGTGATTAGAGATTAAATTGAGCAGTGATAAGGGGTGATTAGAGATTAGAGGTTAAAATAATTCAGAAATTTGAAAATAAAAAAAAATTCAAAAAAATATCAAAAAAATTTCAACAAAAAAATCAGAAAAATTCCTTTAATACCGGTTGGTGTTACCAACCGGGACTAAAGGTGGACCGGCCACGTGGAGGGCCTTTAGTCCCGGTTCTGGTTTGAAGCGGGACTAAAGGGTCAGGGAATTAGTACCGACCCTTTAGTCCCGGTTCAGGAACCGGGACTAAAGGCCCATACGAACCGGGACAACATGCCCTTTTTCTACCAGTGCTACCAGGACTAAGTTCATGATAAATTTAACTTCAATTAATCATATTACCTAAGAACTCCCACTTAGATAGACATCCCTTTAATCTTCTAAGTGATCACGTGATCCAAATCAACTAAACCATGTCCGATCATCACGTGAGATGGAGTAGTTTCAATGGTGAACATCACTATGTTGATCATATCTACTATATGATTCACGCTCGACCTTTCAGTCTCCATGTTCCGAGGCCATATCTGTTATATGCTAGGCTCGTCAAGTTTAACCTGAGTATTGCACGTGTGCAACTGTTTTGCACCCGTTGTATTTGAACGTAGAGCCTATCACACCCGATCATCACGTGGTGTCTCAGCACGAAGAACTTTCGCAACGGTGCATACTCAGGGAGAACACTTATACCTTGATAATTTAGTGAGAGATTATCTTATAAAGCTACCGCCGAACTAAGCAAAATAAGATGTATAAAAGATAAACATCACATGCAATCATAATATGTGACATGATATGGCCATCATCATCTTGTGCCTTTGATCTCCATCTCCAAAAGCATCGTCATGATCTCCATCGTCACCGGCATGACACCATGATCTCCATCATCTTGATCTATATCAATGTGTCATCACATGGTCGTCTCGCCAACATTTTCTCTTGCAACTATTGCTATCGCATAGCGATAAAGTAAAGCAATTATTTGGTGCTTGCATCTTATGAAATAGAGAGATAACCATAAGGCTTTTGCCAGTTGCCGATAACTTCAACAAAACATGATCATCTCATACAACAACTTATATCTCATCACGTCTTGACCATATCACATCACAACATGCCATGCAAAAACAAGTTAGACGTCCTCTACTTTGTTGTTGCAAGTTTTACGTGGCTGCTACGGGCCGAGCAAGAACCGTTCTTACCTACGCATCAAAACCACAACGATAGTTTGTCAAGCTGGTGCTGTTTTAACCTTCGCAAGGACCAGGCGTAGCCACACTCGGTTCAAATAAAGTTGGAGAAACTGACACCCGCCAGCCACCTGTGTGCAAAGCATGTCGATAGAACCAGTCTCGCGTAAGCGTACGCATAATGTCAATCCGGGCCGCTTCATCCAACAATACCGCCAAACCAAAGTGTGACATGCTGGTAAGCAGTATGACTTATATCGCCCACAACTCACTTGTGTTCTACTCGTGCATATTACATCAACGCATAAAACATGGCTCGGATGCCACTGTTGGGGAACGTAGGAATTTCAAAAAAATTCCTATGCACACGCAAGATCATGGTGATGCATAGGAACGAGAGGGAAGAGTGTTGTCCACGTACCCTCGTAGACCGAAAGCGGACGCGTTAGCACAACGTGGTTGATGTAGTCGTACGTCTTCATGATCCGAGCGATCAAGTACCGAACGCACGGCACCTCCGAGTTCAGCACACATTCAACCCGATGACGTCCCTCGAACTCCGATCCAGCCGAGTGTTGAGGGAGAGTTTCGTCAGCACGAGGGCGTGGTGACGATGTTGATGTTCTACTGACGCAGGGCTTCGCCTAAGCACCGCTACAGTATTATCGAGGTGGACTATGGTGGAGGGGGGCACCGCACACAACTAAAAGATCAACTGGTCAATTGTTGTGTCTATGGGGTGCCCCCCTGGCCACGTATATAAAGGAGCAAGGGGAGGAGGCAGCCGGCCAGGGAGAGGCGTGCCAGGGGGGAGTCCTACTCCCACTAGGAGTAGGATTCCTCCTATTCCTAGTAGGAGTAGGAGAGGGGGAAGGAAAGGGAGATGAGGAGAAGGAAAGAGGGGGCCGGCCCCCCTTGCCCTAAACCAATTCAGTTTGGGCCTTGGGGGGCGCCCCACACTCCCCTTGCTTCCCTCTATTTCCACTAAGGCCCATGTAGGTGAAGGAAATATGCACTAGAGGCAATAATAAAGTTATTATTTATTTCCTTATATCATGATCAATGTTTATTATTCATGCTAGAATTGTATTAACCGGAAACATAATACATGTGTGAATACATAGACAAACTTAGTGTCACTAGTATGCCTCTACTTGACTAGCTTGTTAATCAAAGATGGTTATGTTTCCTGACCATAAACAAAGTGTTGTTATTTGATTAACGAGGTCACATCATTAGTTGAATGATCTGATTGACATGACCCATTCCATTAGCTTAGCACCTGATCGTTTAGTATGTTGCTATTGCTTTCTTCATGACTTATACATGTTCCTATAACTATGAGATTATGCAACTCCCGTTTACCGAAGGAACATTTTGGGTACTATCAAACGTCACAATGTAACTGGGTGATTATAAAGGAGTACTATAGGTGTCCCCAAAGGTACATGTTGGGTTGGCGTATTTCGAGATTAGGATTTGTCACTCCGATTATCGGAGAGGTATCTCTGGGCCCTCTCGGTAATGCACATCACATAAGCCTTGCAAGCATTACAACTAATATGTTAGTTGTGAGATGATGTATTATGGAACGAGTAAAGAGACTTGCCAGTAAGGATATTGAACTAGGTATTGGATACCGACGATCGAATCTCGGGCAAGTAACATACCGATGACAAAGGGAACAACGTATGTTGTTATGCGGTCTGACCAATAAAGATCTTCGTAGAATATGTAGGAGCCAATATGGGCATCCAGGTCCCTCTATTGGTTATTGACCGGAGACGTGTCTCGGTCATGTCTACATTGTTCTCGAACCCGTAGGGTCCGCACGCTTAAGGTTACGATGACAGTTATATTATGAGTTTATGCATTTTGATGTACCGAAGGTTGTTCGGAGTCCCGGATGTGATCACGGACATGACGAGGAATCTCGAAATGGTCGAGACATAAAGATTGATATATTGGAAGCCTATGTTTGGATATCGGAAGTGTTCCGTGTGAAATCGGGATTTTACCGGAGTACCGGGAGGTTACCGGAACCCCCCGGGAGCAATATGGGCCTTAATGGGCTTTAGTGGAAAGGAGAAAGGGGCAGACCAAGGTGGCTGCGCACCTTCCCCCTCCCCTAGTCCTATTAGGACTAGGAGAGGTGGCCGGCCCCCCTCTCTCTCTTTCCCCCTCGGGGAATCCTAGT
>NC_041380.1:10639189-10644199 GCF_002162155.2 Triticum dicoccoides
GCTCCTTTGTATACTGAGGCAGAGGCACCCCAGAAATACACAAGTTGATCCATGTGATCTATTCCTTAGCCGTGTGCGGCGCCCCCAGCCACCATAGTCCTCGATAATACTGTAGCGGAGTTTAGGCGAAGCCCTGCTGCTGTAGTACATCAAGATCGTCACCACGCTGTCGTGCTGACGGAACTCTTCCCCAACACTTTGCTGGATCGGAGTCCGGGGATCTTCATCGAGCTGAATGTGTGCTCGAACTCGGAGGTGCCGTAGTTTCGGTGCTTGATCGGTTGGATCGTGAAGACGTATGACTACTTCCTCTACGTTGTGTCAACGCTTCCGCAGTCGGTTTGCGTGGGTACGTAGACAACACTCTCCCCTCTTGTTGCTATGCATCACCATGATCTTGCGTGTGCGTAGGAATTTTTTTTGAAATTACTACGAAACCCAACAGTAGGCCCATTGAGCCCCCGAGGAGGTTCCGGTAACCCCCGGTACTCCGGTAAAATCCCGATTTCACCCGGAACAATTCCGATATCCAAATATAGGCTTCCAATATATCAATCTTTATGTCTCGACCATTTCGAGACTCCTCGTCATGTCCGTGATCACATTCGGGACTCCGAACAACCTTCGGTACATAAAAACTCATAAACTCACAATATAACCATCATCGAAACATTAAGCGTGCGGACCCTACGGGTTCGACAACTATGTAGACATGACCAAGACATGTCTCCGGTCAATAACCAATGTTGTTCATATTGGCTCCTACAAATTCTTCGAAGATCTTTATCAGTCAAACCTCATAGTAACATACGTTGTTCCCTTTGTCACCAGTATGTTACTTGCCTGAGATTCGATCGTCGGTATCTCAATACCTAGTTCAATCTCGTTACTGGCAAGTCTCTTTACTCATTCCGTAATACATTATCCCGCAACTAACTCATTAGTTGAAATGCTTGCAAGGCTTAAGTGATGTGCATTACTGAGAGGGCCCAGAGATACCTCTCCGACAATCGGAGTGACAAATCCTAATCTCGAAATACGCCAACACAACATGTACCTTCGGAGGCACCTATAGAGCACCTTTATAATCACCCAGTTACGTTGTGACATTTGGTAGCACACAAAGTGTTCCTCCGGTAAATGGGAGTTGCATAATCTCATAGTCATAGGAACATGTATAAGTCATGATGAAAGCAATAGCAACATACTAAACGATCGTGTGCTCAGCTAACGGAATGGGTCATGTCAATCACATCATTCTCCTAATGCTGTGATCCTGTTAATCAAATGACAACTCATGTCTATTGTTAGGAATCATAACCATCTTTGATCAACGAGCTAGTCAAGTAGAGGCATACTAGTGACATTCTATTTGTCTATGTATTCACACATGTATTATGTTTCCGGTTAATACAATTCTAGTATGAATAATAAAGATTTATCATGATATAAGGAAATAAATAATAACTTTATTATTGCCTCTAGGGCATATTTCCTTCACGCCCTCCACCCTCGTGGGCAGGTGGTTGACCCCCCTGCTGTGTTCTCGGTGCCAAATATTCTCAAATATTATAGAAAAAATCATATTCAAATTTCAGGGCATTTGGAGAACTTTTATTTTCGAGGTATTTTTATATTGCACGGATAATCTGATAACAGACAGAAAAATATTGTTTTTTAGTTTATTTAATATAATTAACAAAAAGTAAAAATGGTGTACAGAAGGTTGTGCCTTCTAGTTTCATCCATCTCATGATCATCAAAAAGGAATCCACTAACAAAGTTGATCAAGTCTTGTTAACGAACTCATTCCGAATAACATGTAACCGGGGAAATTTCGAATAACACTATGTTACCTCAACGGGGATATGCACATCCCCAATAATAAGAATATCATATTTCTTCTTGATAGTAAGAAGAGGAAATTCAAAACCTCCAAATATAATCGATGGAATTTTTCCAATAGAGTTGATACTATGAACTTGAGTTTGTTTCCTCGGGAAGTGTACCGTATGCTCATTACCATTAACATGAAAACTGACATTGCCTTTAGTGCAATCAATAACAGCCCTTGCAGCATTCAAAAATGGTCTTCCAAGAATAATAGACATACTATCGTCCTCGGGAATATCAAGAATAACAAAGTCCTTTAAAATAGTAACGTTTGCAACTACAACAGGACATCCTCACAAATGCCGACATGTATACCAGTTGATTTATCAGCCATTTGCAAAGATATTTCAGCAGGGGTCAACTTATTCAAATCAAGTCTACGATATAAAGACAGAGGCATAACACTAACACCGGCTCCAAGATCACATAAAGCAGTTTTAACATAGTTTCTTTTAATGGAGCATGGTATAGGGGGTACTCCTGGATCTCCAAGTTTCTTTGGTATTCCACCATTAAAAGTATAATTAGCAAGCATGGTGGAAATTTCAGCTTCCGGTATCTTTCTTTTATTTGTAATAATATCTTTCATGTACTTAGCATAAGGATTGGTTTTGAGCATATCAGTTAATTGCATACGCAAAAAGATAGGTTTGATCATTTCAGCAAAGCGCTCAAAATCCTCATCATACTTTTTCTTGGATGGTTTGGGAGGAAAAGGCATGGGTTTCTCAACCCAAGGCTCTCTTTCTTTACCATGTTTCCTAGCAACAAAGTCTTTCTTATCATAACGTTGATTCTTTGATTGTGGGTTATCAAGATCAACAGCAGGTTCAATTTCTATATCATTATCATTACTAGGTTGAACATCATCACGAACATTATTTTTAGCATTATCACTAGTTTCAGGTTCATTGCGAGATTGAGTTTCAGTATCAGAAATAGAAATATCATTTGGATTCTCAGGTGTTTCAGTAATAGGATCACTAGAAGCATGCAAAGTCCTGTCATTTTCTTTTTCTTCTTTTTAGACGAACTAGGTGCATCTATATTATTTCTCTGAGAATCTTGCTCAATTCTCTTAGGGTGGCCTTCCGGATACAAAGGTTCCTGAGTCATTCTACCAGTTATAGTAGCCACTCTAACAGCATTATCATTATCTTTACTATTCAATTCATTGAGGAAATCATTTTGAGCTTTAAGTACTTGTTCTACTTGAGTGGTAACTATAGAAGCATGTTTACTCATAAGTTTAAGTTCACCTTTAACATTAGCCATATAATCACCCAAGTGTTCAAGCATATTTGAATTGTATTTCAATTGTCTACCAAAATAAGCATTAAAGTCTTCTTGCTTAGCCATAAATTTATCAAACTCATCTAAGCATGGGCTAGCAATTTTAGTAAATGGGAATTCAGCTTTATCATATCTATAGAGAGAATTTACCTTTACTACCTGTGTCGAGTTACCAAGACCATGAGTTTCTTCAATAGGTAATGGAGGAAGATTATATGTTTCCTCAACAGGCGGTAAATTAAGACCATGTATTTCTTCAATAGGAGGTAAATTCTTAACATCTTCAGCTTTAATACCTTTTCCTTTCATAGATTTCTTTGCCTCTTGCATATCTTCAAGACTGAGAAATAGAATACCCCTCTTCTTCGGAGTTGGTTTAGGAATAGGCTCAGGAATTGGCTCGGGAGGTGTCCAATTATTTTCATTTGTCAACATATTATTCAAGAGAATTTCAGCTTCATCCGGTGTTCTTTCCCTGAAAACAGAACTAGCACAACTATCCAGGTAATCTCTGGAGGCATCCGTTTGTCCATTACAAAAGATATCAAGTATTTCATTTCTATTAAGAGGATGATAAGGCAAAGCATTAAGTAATTGGAGAAGCCTCCCCCAAGCTTGTGGGAGACTCTCTTCTTCAATTTGCACAAAATTATATATATCCCTTAAAGCAGCTTGTTTCTTATGAGCAGGGAAATATTTAGCAGAGAAGTAATAAATCATATCCCGGGGACTACGCACACAACCAGGATCAAGAGAATTAAACCATATCTTAGCATCACCCTTTAATGAGAACGGAAATATTTTAAGGATATAAAAGTAACGAGTTCTCTCATCTTTAGTGAACAGAGTGGCTATATCATTCAATTTAGTAAGATGTGCTACAACAGTTTCAGATTCATAACCATAAAAAGGATCAGATTCAACTAAAGTAATTATATCAGGATCAACAGAGAATTCATGATCCTTATCAGTAACAAAGATAGGTGAAGTAGCAAAAGCAGGGTCAGGTTTCATTCTAGCATTTAGAGATTGCTTACTCCGTTTAGCTAATAATCTTTTGAGTTCATTTCTATTTTTGCAAGCTAAAATAGCTAAAGAAGCTTCTTGATCATAAACATAACCCATAGGAATAACAAGTGATTCTTCATCATCACTTTCATCAGTATCATCAGATTCAATATTTTCAATCTCTCTAACCCTAGCAAGTTGTTCATCAAGAAAATCACTAAGTGGCACAATAGTATCAGGCATAGAGGTAGTTTCATCATAAGTATAATGCATAGCAGAAGTGGCATCATCACTAACATGCGACATATCAGAACGAATAGCAAAAGCAGGTGTAGGTGTCGCAAGCTTACTCAAAACAGAAGGTGAATCAAGTGCAGAGCTAGATGGCAGTGTTGGGGAACGTAGTAATTTCAAAAAAATTCCTACGCACACGCAAGATCATGGTGATGCATAGCAACGAGAGGGGAGAGTGTGATCTACGTACCCTTGTAGACCGACAACGGAAGCGTTAGGTTGTTGTAGTCGTACGTCTTCACGGCCCGACCGATCAAGCACCAAAACTATGACACCTCCGAGTTCTAGCACACGTTCAGCTCCATGACGATCCCCGGACTCCGATCCAGCAAAGTGTCGGGGAAGATTTCCGTCAGCACGACGGCGTGGTGACGATCTTGATGTACTAATGTCGCGGGGCTTCGCCTAAGCACTGCTACAATATTATCGAGGACTATGGTGGAAGGGGGCACCGCACACGGCTAAGAATATGATCACGTGGATCAACTTGTGTCTCTAGGGGGTGCCCCTGCCTCCGTTTAT
>NC_041380.1:10644594-10654264 GCF_002162155.2 Triticum dicoccoides
GGCCGTCCAAGAGGAGGCGCGCCAGGAGGAGTCCTACTCCCTCCGGGAGTAGGACTCCCCCCCTTTCCTAGTTGGAATAGGATTCGTGGAGTGGGGAAAGAGGAGAGAGAGGAGGAAGGGGGGCCGGCCCCCTCTCCTTGTGCTATTCGGACCAAGGGGGGGAGAGGCGCGGCCCATCTCTGGCCACCTCTCCTCTCTTCCACTAAGGCCCTCTAAGGCCCATATACCTCCCGGGGGGTTCCGGTAACCTCCCGGTACTCCGGTAAAATCCCGATTTCACCCGGAACACTTCCGATATCCAAACATAGGCTTCCAATATATCAATCTTTATGTCTCGACCATTTCGAGACTCCTCGTCATGTCCGTGATCACATCCGGGACTCCGAACAACCTTCGGTACATCAAAATGCATAAACTCATAATATAACCGTCATCGAAACCTTAAGTGTGCGGTCCCTACGGGTTCGAGAACAATGTAGACATGACCGAGACACGTCTCCGGTCAATAACCAATAGCGGGACCTGGATGCCCATATTGGTTCCTAAATATTCTACGAAGATCTTTTATCGGTCGGACCGCATAACAATATACGTTGTTCCCTTTGTCATCGGTATGTTACTTGCCCGAGATTCGATCGTCGGTATCCAATACCTAGTTCAATCTCGTTACCGGCAAGTCTCTTTACTCGTTCCATAATACATCATCCCGCAACTAACTCATTAGTTCCAATGCTTGCAAGGCTTAAGTGATGTACATTACCGAGAGGGCCCAGAGATACCTCTCCGACGATCGGAGTGACAAATCCCAATCTCGAAATACGCCAACCCAACATGTACCTTTGGAGACACTTGTAGAGCACCTTTATAATCACCCAGTTACGTTGTGACGTTTGGTAGCACACAAAGTGTTCCTCCGGCACACGGGAGTTGCATAATCTCATAGTCATAGGAACATGTATAAGTCATGAAGAAAGCAATAGCAACATACTAAACGATCGGGTGCTAAGCTAATGAAATGGGTCATGTCAATCAGATCATTCAACTAATGATGTTATCATGTTAATCAAATGACAACTCTTTGTCCATGGTTAGGAAACATAACCATCTTTGATTAACGAGCTAGTCAAGTAGAGGCATACTAGTGACACTCTGTTTGTCTATGTATTCACACATGTATTATGTTTCCGGTTAATACAATTCTAGCATGAATAATAAACTTTTATCATGATATAATGTCACAGCCCCAGTTTAGGCGTTGCCTGCCTTTGCATTAGCCTCCATGCATCATGTCTAAATTTTATTAACTTTGAAATGGAGGCTGATAAACTGTAGCAGCAAATGAAATTCAACTAGGGTCCAAATAAAATATTTTTCAATGAACCTGAAATGCCCTTCTAAAAATATTCATCATCTTTGCCATGGTCTAGAACCTCTGACAAAAATGGTGCACATATTTCTAGGACATCATAGGGTCACTGAATTAAATCATACTCTATTTGCATTTGGGCATTTAAATGCTATATAATATTTTAAATGCTCAAATAATCATAAACTAAAATGTTTGCTGTTGGTTATATTCCAACCAGTGGCATTGAGCAGCTTCATGATTTTTGGATCTGTTCAAGTATTTTTAATAAAGCCCTAAGGACAACAGAATAATAGAAAACAGAACAAAATAAAACAGAACAGAACTCACCTGACCTACCTGGGCAGCCCAATATGCAGCCACCTGGCTGGCCCAGCCCACCAGAGGGCAGAGCCGTCTTCTTCCTCCCGCCAGTAGGCAGAGGGGAAGCGTGGCGCGCGCGCGTGCGTCCCCGGCCACCTCCTGCTTGCCCTCCCTCGACCTGATCCGCGTCTGGAGACGCCCGAGGCCCCTTCTCACTTTCCCCTCGCTCTCTGCTCTCTCCCTCGGCTTCTAGTCCCCTCTCCCGAGCAGACCCGAACGCACCGTCGCCACCGTTGTCGTTCACCGTGGCCACCGGCCCTTCCTCAGCCCTCCTCCATGCCCACGAGCTCAGAGACGACCCGATGCTCCTCCAAGACGAAGCACATGAGCTCGGACGAACCACAACAACGCCATCGACCTGTCGTCCCCGCGCACCGCCATCGTACATTGCCGGTCGATTCACGCCGTTGAGGACGCCCCCGAGCCCACTGACCATCCATGTGTGTTCCCTGTGAGCGCCTGCTTCGACTCCCCCTCTTCCCCGGCCTCTCCGTGTCCTCTAGGCCCTAGCTGCACGGACACCGAGCTCCGGCCGCCGCCTGCCTTGCTGCCGTCGTGGGCTGTGCTCGATACAGCCGCGCCTTCGCACCGCATCAAGCTCCTGGTGATCCCAGGAGGTTGCCTAGACCTTCACCTTGCTCGCTCGTGCCCCATAGCACCGTTGCTCGCATCCGCCCGAGCACCGCTGCCCGCCCACCTTGACGCCAGCGATGCTACAGCCCTCCCCTCCAGCTGCCACTTGCACCACCCGATGCGCCTCTCTGCGGGCTTTCGAAAGAGCCTAGCCGTGCTTCGAACGGCCGCCGAAATCGGCCGGCCGGAGTACCTCCACCGTCGGCTATGGTCACCAGCGGCTAACCGCCGATGTAACCGGCCATTAGTGCCTAAGCACCCTACTAACTACCCCTGGAGTCAATGACAGCCTGGTCCCACAGCCTAATTAACCGGCTAACTAAAATAGATTAAGGTTAAATCAAATTGCAGTGGGCCCACGTGTCAATTGACTATGCTGACGTGTCCTTTGACCCGACCCCACCCATATGTAACCCTAGGCAGCCCTGGGTCCACTGGTCAGGTTTGACCTGGCCAGCCACAGTTGACTTGCTGACGTCACAGTGACATCATGCTGACGCAGTAATCCTTTTCTGGAATTTATATAAATTTTAAATGATTTATTTATTTTAGAAAATGCCCAAAACTTCTAAAAATCATAGAAATTAATCTATAGCTCCAAATGAAATAAATTATATATGAAAAATGATCAGAAAAATCCAAAGAATCCGAATATGGCATTTTCATGCATGTTTGAACAAGTTAACCTCGCTGAATAGGACAAATGATGATTAGGGCAATTTATGAAATAACATTTGGAGTTGGAATTTGATCTTGTTTGAGTTCCACTTCAATTAACTTGGCTAGATATTGCATTAGGTAAATTCAGTACCTTAACATGACATGTCATTCATGTGAATGTGCATTGCATTGATTGTGTTCCTTCTTTGCTAGTCGGTGATTGTCCCCTCTGGATAGATGTGCTTCCGATGATGAGTTCGATGACACCGATGAAGAGTTATAATATCTTTAGAAGTGCCAGGCAAGCAAAACCCCCTTGTTCATTCCGATACAATCCCACTCTCTCACTCCTGCTCTCTTTTACTGCATTAGGACAACAATGTTTCAACTATTACATGCTGCGGTAGCTGAACCCCTTTCCTCTGCATGACCTGTCATTGCCACAGTAAATAGATGAATCCCACTAGCATGAGTAGGAATTGTTTGAGCCCTGATGTGCCTACTCATTCATGCTTGTTTGTCATGCCTGCTACTACTTAGAGTTGAGTCCGGTCTGATTCATCGGGAATGAATTGGAACATGATGAACATGTCCTACTGTGTGTGAGCTAAGGGTGTGAACAGGATTTGGTAAAGGTAGTGGTGAGAGGCCATGTAGGAGTACATGGTGGGTTGTCTCATTGCAGCCGTCCTCAGGAACTGAGTTCTGTGTTTGTGATCCATGAACAATTACTACCACACATTGGGTTCCAGTAACTCGGCCCCTCTCGGCTTATTAATCAACTCGATCTCTGTCCAGGAGTTGCAACTAGTTTCTGGTGTTGGTAGGTAGTGTTAGTAGTCTACCAAGTGGCACCCGGTACAGGCGGGCTTGGGACAGACTAGACACAGTGGCACGGTGTACCAAGTGGCACCCGGATGGTGGGCTTGGGAACCCTGCACTCATCGTTTGGGGCCATGAGCGACACCCCGGCCGGATCTCCTTGCGGATGGAACCCGAATAGGCGATAAACCTGGACTAGAGACTTGTTGGTTAGTCAGGTCGTGGCCGACTCCCTCGCCCGGCTTCCGCTTGAAGGTTTCCGAGGTACATGACGTGTACAGGGCAATAAGTGGAGAGAGCGTGTGTGAAGAAGTACACCCCTGCAGGGTTATCATTGTCTATTCGAATAGCCGGATTCCTCGGATATGGAAACTTGGACCCCTTGCATAGTTCATAGACAAGTGAAATTGGATACTCTAAAACTCGCAAGATAAGCGTGAGTGCTATGGATGGCGTTCTCGCAGGGAGACGGGAGCGGATCAATAGTTGTGTATTGATATGGTGAATATGTGGACTCGTGTGCGCCACCTCAAAAGAGTTACTTGCAGTCGTAGTTCAGGATAGCCACCGAGTCAAAGCTGGCTTGCTGCAGTTAAACTCCACCATCCCTTCGTTGATAATGATGCATATGTAATTAGTTCTGATGTAAGTCTTGCTGAGTACATTTGTACTCACGTTTGCTTAACTTATGTTTTGCAGAGAGACTTTAGTCCCGCTAGTAGTTCCGCTTGGACTTCGATGTTTAGCTCGTTACCTCAGCTACGATCTTGTGCCCTCGGCAGGATTTGGTAGATAGTAAGGCTTCTCAGCCTTTTTCATTTGTAGATGTCTGTACTTAGACATGTTAAGCTTCCGCGTGTGCTTTGACTTGTATGCTCTGAATGTTGGGTCATGAGACCCATGTTTGTAATATCTCGCTCCTCGGAGCCTAATGAACAAATACTTGAGTCGTAGAGTCTTGTTGTGATGCCATGTTGTATTTACACATATCGAGCATATTGTGTGTATGATTGAAATGCTTGGTATGTGTGGGATCCGACAATCTAGTTGTTTATCCTTGGCAGCCTCTCTTATGGGGAAATGTAGTCTAGTGCTTTCTTGAGCCATAGTAGTCCGCTACAGCCCGGTTCACCGGAGTCCTGCTAGCCCAGCACTACTGCTCAGAACACTTGACTGGCCGGCATGTGTTTCACTTCGTTCCCGTGTCTGTCCCTTCAGGGAAATGTCACGCGGTGACATCCGGAGTCCTGCCTAGCATGCTACAGCCTGGGTTACCGGAGTCCTGTTAGCCCAGTGCTACAGCCCGGATTCACACGCTGTTGACCGACATGCTCGAGGTTGATTCATGTATGCCTGTCCCCATGGGTTAGTGCCGCTTTGGTTTCACGACTAGCCATGTCGGCCCAGGTTCTTTGTCATATGGATGCTAGCGACACTATCATATACGTGAGCCAAAAGGCAAAAAACGGTCCCGGGCAAGGTAAGGTGGCACCCGTGGGAATACCGTGCGTGAGGCCACAAAGTGATATGATGTGTTACATGCTAGATCGGTGTGACTTAGGATTGGGGTCCTGACATATAAGGAAATAAATAATAACTTTATTATTGCCTCTAGGGCATATTTCCTTCAGTCTCCCACTTGCACTAGAGTCAATAATCTAGATTACCCAGTAATGATTCTAACACCCATGGAGCCTTGGTGCTGATCATGTTTTGCTCGTGGAAGAGGCTTAGTCAACGGGTCTGCTACATCCAGATCCGTATGTATCTTGCAAATCTCTATGTCTCCCACCTAGGCTAGATCCCGGATGGAATTGAAGCGTCTTTTGATGTGCTTGGTTCTCTTGTGAAATCTGGATTCCTTCACCAAGGCAATTGCACCTGTATTGTCAGAAAAGATTTTCATTGGACCCGATGCACTAGGTATGACACCTAGATCGGATATGAACTCCTTCATCCAGACTCCTTCGTTTGCTGCTTCCGAAGCAACTATGTACTCCGCTTCACATGTAGATCCCACCACGACGCTTTGTTTAGAACTGCACCAACTGAAAGCTCCACCGTTTAATGTAAACACGTATCTGGTTTGCGATTTAGAATCGTCCGGATTAGTGTCAAAGCTTGCATCAATGTAACCTTTTACGATGAGCTCTTTGTCACCTCCATATACGAGAAACATATCCTTAGTCCTTTTCGGGTACTTCAGGATGTTCTTGACTGCTGTCTAGTGATCCACTCCTGGATTACTTCGGTACCTCCCTGCTAGACTTATAGCAAGGCACACGTCAGGTCTGGTACACAGCATTGCATACATGATAGAGCCTATGGCTGAAGCATAGGGAACATCTTTCATTTTCTCTCTATCTTCTGCAGTGGTCGGGCATTGAGTCTGAGTCAATTTCACACCTTGTAACACAGGCAAGAACCCTTTCTTTGCTTGATCCATTTTGAACTTCTTCAAAATCTTGTCAAGGTATGTGCTTTGTGAAAGTCCAATTAAGCGTCTTGATCTATCTCTATAGATCTTAATGCCTAATATGTAAGCAGCTTCACCGAGGTCTTTCATTGAAAAACTCTTATTCAGGTATCCCTTTATGCTATCCAGAAATTCTATATCATTTCCAATCAGTAATATGTCATCCACATATAATATCAGAAATGCTACAGAGCTCCCACTCACTTTCTTGTAAATACAGGCTTCTCCGAAAGTCTGTATAAAACCAAATGCTTTGATCACACTATCAAAGCGTTTATTCCAACTCCGAGAGGCTTGCACCAGTCCATAGATGGATCGCTGGAGCTTGCACACTTTGTTAGCTCCCTTTGGATCGAAAAAACCTTCTGGTTGCATCATATACAACTCTTCTTCCAGAAACCCATTCAGGAATGCAGTTTTGACATCCATCTGCCAAATTTCATAATCATAAAATGCGGCAATTGCTAACATGATTTGGACAGACTTAAGCATCGCTACGGGTGAGAAGGTCTCATCATAGTCAATCCCTTGAACTTGCCGAAACCCTTTTGCGACAAGTCGAGCTTTGTAGACAGTAATATTACCGTCAGCGTCAGTCTTCTTCTTGAAGATCCATTTATTCTCAATCGCTTGCCGATCATCGGGCAAGTCAACCAAAGTCCACACTTTGTTCTCATACATGGATCCCATCTGAGATTTCATGGCCTCAAGCCATTTTGCGGAATCTGGGCTCACCATCGCTTCTTCATAGTTCGTAGGTTCATCATGATCTAGTAGCATGACTTCCAGAACAGGATTACTGTACCACTCTAGTGTGGATCTCACTCTGGTTGATCTACGAGGTTCAGTAGTATCTTGTTCTGAAGTTTCATGATCATTATCATTAGCTTCCTCAGTTATTGGTGTAGGTGTCATAGAAACAGGTTTCTGTGATGCATTACTCTCCAACAAGGGAGCAGGTACAGTTACCTCGTCAAGTTCTACTTTCCTCCCACTCACTTCTTTCAAGAGAAACTCCTTCTCCAGAAAGTTTCCGAACTTAGCAACAAAAGTCTTGCATTCGGATCTATGATAGAAGGTGTATCCAATAGTCTCCTTTGGATATCCTATGAAGACACATTTCTCCGATTTGGGTTCGAGCTTATCAGGTTGAAGCTTTCTCACATAAGCATCGCAGCCCCAAACTTTCAGAAACGACAACTTTGGTTTCTTGCCAAACCATAGTTCATAAGGCGTCGTCTCAACGGATTTTGATGGTGCCCTATTTAACGTGAATGCGGCCGTCTTTAAAGCATAACCCCAGAACGATAGCGGTAAATTAGTAAGAGACATCATAGATCGCACCATATCTAGTAAAGTATGATTATGACGTTCGGACACACCATTACGCTGTGGTGTTCCGGGTGGCGTGAGTCGCGAAACTATTCCGCATTGTTTTAAATGTACACCAAACTCATAACTCAAATATTCTCCTCCACGATCAGATCGTAGAAACTTTATTTTCTTGTTACGATGATTTTCAACTTCACTCTGAAATTCTTTGAATTTTTCAAATGTTTCAGACTTATGTTTCATTAAGTAGATATACCCATATCTGCTTAAGTCATCTGTGAAGGTGACAAAATAACGATATCCACCACGAGCCTCAATATTCATCGGACCACATACATCTGTATGTATGATTTCCAACAAATCTGTTGCTCTCTCCATAGTACCGGAGAACGGCGTTTTAGTCATCTTGCCCATAAGGCACGATTCGCAAGTACCAAGTGATTCATAATCAAGTGGTTCCAAAAGTCCATCAGTATGGAGTTTCTTCATGCACTTTACACCGACATGACCTAAACGGCAGTGCCACAAATAAGTTGCACTATTATTATCAACTTTGCATCTTTTGGCTTCAACATTATGAATATGTGTGTCACTACTATCGAGATTCAATAAGAA
Organism: Triticum dicoccoides; assembly: GCF_002162155.2. Lineage (NCBI taxonomy): Eukaryota > Viridiplantae > Streptophyta > Magnoliopsida > Poales > Poaceae > Triticum > Triticum dicoccoides. Next base: position 10,652,862 of record NC_041380.1, read on the forward strand.
TAGACCATTCTTCAAGGGTGCATGACCATAAAAGATATTACTCATATAAATAGAACAACCATTATTCTCTGATTTAAATGAATAACGGTCTCGCATCAAACAAGATCTAGATATAATATTCATGCTTAACGCTGGCACCAAATAACAATTATTTAGGTCTAATATTAATCCCGAAGGTAGATGTAGAGGTAGCGTGCCGACCGCGATCACATCGACTTTGGAACCATTTCCCACGCGCATCGTCACCTCGTCCTTAGCTAATCTTCGCTTAATCTGTAGTCCCTATTTCGAGTTGCAAATATTAGCAACAGAACCAATATCAAATACCCAGGTGCTACTGCGAGAATTAGTAAGGTACACATCAATAACATGTATATCACATATACCTTTGTTCACCTTGCCATCCTTCTTATCCGCCAAATACTCAGGGCAGTTCCACTTCCAGTGACTAGTCTGCTTGCAGTAGAAGCACTCAGTTTCAGGCTTAGGTCCAGACTTGGGTTTCTTCTCTTGAGCAGCAACTTGCTTGCTGTTCTTCTTGAAGTTCCCCTTCTTCTTCCCTTTGCCCTTTTTCTTGGAACTAGTGGTCTTGTTGACCATCAACACTTGATGCTCCTTCTTGATTTCTACCTCCACAGCTTTCAGCATCGCGAAGAGCTCGGGAATAGTCTTATTCATCCCTTGCATATTATAGTTCATCACGAATCTCTTGTAGCTTGGTGGAAGTGATTGGAGAATTCTGTCAATGACGCTATCATCCGGAAGATTAACTCCCAGTCGAATCAAGTGATTACATGTCACATCCCTAGCTGCTGGTAGTGCTCTAGGCTAGCTTCATGTTTGCATCATGTTTAAATTTTGCCTAAATTTGAAATGGGGATGTTCAAAACCCTAGCATTAAATCAACTCAACTAGGGTGAATTAAAATCTTTTCAATAAACCCAAAAGGTTCCTAAGAAAAGTTCATGATTTCTGGTTAAGGTGGAAACCTCTGCCAAAAATGATGATTATATTCTTAGGTCATTTTTGGATTTTTGAATTAAATCATATTGTATTTGACTTTGGGCATTTAAATACTATAAATAATTTAAATGCTCAAATAAACGTTGGAAATTGATAAGGGTCACTGAAATAATTCAGAAAGTACCCATAATTATTTCCAGGATTTTATAAAATGATTTGATATTTTAAAACAAATCAAAAACAAATTGCAAGAAATAGAAAAAATATAAAACAGAATAGAAATAAAAGAGAGGAGAAAAACATTACCTGCAGCCCACCTGGGCCACTTAACTGCTTACCAGAGCCGGCCCAGTTCCCCCAGCCGGCCCAGCCCACCTCCTCCTCCTTTGTCCTCTTCCTCCTCTGCCAGGAGGACGAGCAGAGGCGAGGCGTGGCGCTCG
>NC_041380.1:10654633-10662528 GCF_002162155.2 Triticum dicoccoides
CGGTCAATTCGCCACCTCCGCCGCCTCCCCGAGACCACCGAGCTGCTCATCGACCTCGCTGTGAGCTCCTCTTCCATTTCCCCTTCTCCCCGCGCTCGTTCCCGCACTCCAGCCGCCTTCTCACCGGAGCCGATTGCTCCTCGCCGCCGGTCATGGCGCTGCCGTGGCCAGGGTCACCCCAGCTAGCACCCGAGCACGTTACCGAGTTCGCCGCCCTCCCAGGAGCCCGTAGCGCCCACCAGCCCCTCCTCCCATGCACCATAGCGCCATCTCCGCTGTTGCCCGAGCTCCGGCCGCCGCCGCGAGCTCGACTCCGGCGAGTACAGCGCACCCCGTCCGCTCCTTCCTGCTCCGTTGGATGCGGAAGAGCACGGGCTACGCCCCGGTGGTCTCCGCGAGTCCAGCCGCCGCCTGTAGCTCAAGTCCGGCGAGCTCCCGCCGCAGTTTTGGTCGTCGCCGGCCGAACTCCGGCGAAGTCGACATGGCTTAGTTAATTAGTCACTAACCCCCCACCTACTGACGCTGACAAGTGGGCCCCAGGGCTTAGTCAAAGCTAACCAGCCCGGGTCAACGCGGGATTAGTCCCTGTGTCACTGACGTGTGGACCCCACACGTCAGGTTTGACCCGGGGCAGCCCTGTTGACTTGCTGCCGCAAGCATGACGCAGTGCTGATGTCATAACTCATTTTCTGGATTTAATTAATTCTGAAATTCCAGAAAAATGCCTAAAACTTCAATAAATCATAGAAAATTAACCGTAACTCCAAATTAAATAATTTATATATGAAAAATTATCAAAAAAATTCAAGGAATCCATCTGTACCATTTTCATGCATGTTAGAATAACTTATAGCTGCTGTTTAGCACAAATCAATTAAATGGCATTTAAATAATCACATATGGAGTTTGAATTTGAATCTTGTATTCAAACCAACTTCATTTAATCTGTTGCTAGTTGCATTGGCTCAAAACACATTCATTTTGCCATGTCATGATCATGCATCATATTGTGCATTGCATTGATTGTGTTCCCTTCTGTGTTGCCGGTATTTGTCCCCTCTCGATAGACGTGTACCGATGATGTGATCGTTGACACTGATGAAGACTCAATGTTATCTTCAAAAGTGCCAGGCAAGCAAAACCCCCTTGTTCATTCCGATACAATCCTACTCTCTCGCTCCTCCTCTCTTTTACTGCATTAGGACAACACCGATTCATCTGTTACTTGCTGCGGTAGCTGAACCCCTTTGTCCTTTGCATGACCTGTCATTGCCACAGTAAATAGATGAAACCCACTAGCATGAGTAGGAGTTGTTTGAGCCCTGATGTGCCTACTCATTCATGTTTGTTTGTCATGCCTGCTATTGCTTAGAGTTGAGTCAGGTCTGATTCATCGGGGATGAATCAGAGGTGTGTGAACATGTCCTACTGTGTGTGAGCTAAGTGTGTGAACACGATTTGATAAAGGTAGCGGTGAGAGGCCATGTAGGAGTACATGGTGGGTTGTCTCATTGCAGCCGTCCTCAGGAACTGAGTTCTGTGTTTGTGATCCATGATTCAGCTACTACCACGCATTGGGCCCGAAACCAATGGACCCTCTCGGCTTCTTAATCACCCTTGTCCTCTGTCCAGGAGTTGCAAGTAGTTTCTGGTGTTTGTAGTATGCTGGAGGCCGTGGACAGCGCTGACCGTAGGGGTGGGCTGTGATGCGGTAGGCACGTGGCCGGGTAAACCGGGCACCCGTTTGGTGTCACGGAACCCTGTACACATCGTTTGGGGCTGTGAGCGAAACTCCGGCCGGATCTCCTCATGGATGGAACCCGAATAGGCGATAAACCTGGACTAGAGACTTGAGTGTTTAGGCAGGCCGTGGCCGACACCCACGTTGGGCTTCCACTTGAAGGTTGCCGAGTACACGTCGTGTAAACGGCGGTAAGTGGTGAGAGCGTGTGTGAAGAAGTACACCCCTGCAGGGTTAACCTAATCTATTCGAATAGCCGTGTCCACGGAAAAGGACCTCTGGGTTGCTTATATCAGTTCATAGACAAGTGAAAGTGGATACTCTAAAATACGCAAGATAAGCGTGAGTGCTATGGATGGCGTTCTCGTAGGGAGACGGGAGCGGATCCATAGTGGTGTATTGATATGGTGAATATGTGGACTCGTGTGCGCCACCTCAAAAAAGTTACTCGCAGTCGTAGTTCAGGATAGCCACCGAGTCAAAGCTGGCTTGCTGCAGTTAAACCCCACCATCCCTTTGTTGATAATGATGCATATGTAGATAGTTCTGATGTAAGTCTTGCTGGGTACATTTGTACTCACGTTTGCCTATTTTATGTTTTTGCAGAGAGACTTCAGTCTCACTAGTATTTCCGCGTGGTCTTCGACGTTTAGCTTGTTACCTCAGCTACGATCTTGTGCCTCGGCAGGAATTGGTAGATAGTCAGGCTTCTCAGCCTTTTTCATTTATAGTGGTCTGTACTCAGACATGATAGTTTCCGCTTGTGTTTTGACTTGTATGCTCTGATTGTTGGGTCATGAGACCTATGATTGTAATATCTCGCTCCTCAGAGCCTATTGAATAAATTACTTGAGTCGTAGAGTCATTTTGTGATGCCATGTTGTATTGCACATATCGAGCATATTGTGTGTATGTTATTGAAATGCCTGGTATGTGTGGGATCTGACCATCTAGTTGTTTATCTTTAGTAGCCTCTCTTACCGGGAAATGTCTCCTAGTGTTTCACTGAGCCATGGTAGCTTGCTACTGCTCCGGAACACTTAGGCTAGCCGGCATGTGTCCTTCTTCGTTCCTGTGTCTGTCCCTTCGGGGAAATGTCACGCTTTGAGTGTCGGAGTCCTGCTAGCCCAGTGCTACAGCCCGGACCCACTTGCTGATGACCGACACGTTCGAAGCTGGGTCATGGATGCCTGTCCCTGTAAGTCTGTGCCACTTTGGGTTTACGACTAGTCATGTCAGCCCGGGCTCTTTATCATATGGATGCTAGCGACACTATCATATACGTGAGCCAAAAGGCGCAAACGGTCCCGGGCAAAGGTAAGGCGACACCCGTGGGGATACCGTGCGTGAGGCCGCAAAGTGATATGAGGTGTTACCGGCTAGATCGATGTGACATCGAGTCGGGGTCCTGACAGCGTTGGTATCAGAGCTTGACTGCCTGTAGGATTACCAAGCCAAACTGGTCGAAGTTGAGTCTAGAAATTCTTTAGTTATTTAAGGGAATTGATTGTGGGATGGAACGTAAGGCTCTTTTTACTCCTTATACCTCATGGCCTTCTGATCTGAGTCATCATCTTCTCTTCTACGGGGATTAAGAACTAGGCTTTCTTTTCTTTCTATCAGGATCATGTGTTATTAATTAGTGGACTTATAAGATTGTTGGATTTAAGTCTCAGTTCAGTTCCTACTACTTCCGTATGATAATTGTTGATCTCGGAACCTTGATATTGTGCTTCTAAGTGGTTATGCCACCATTTCTGTGAATGTCTCAAATCTTTTCCGAGCATTTACAGCCGTTATGCTGTCCGAGTCATCCCAGGTTTCTAAATAGTCCGATGCATTTGCAAATCCCTTCCTTCTGTTTCCGATGTTCCCATGGGCCAGATTAACCACACTAATCGGTGTGTTGAGGTAATTATTGCCCTGACATATATGTTGGAGCTATTATTATGACCCTAGGTGTCTTAGGGGATCACCTAGTAATTTAGCCATGATTGGTGTCCCAGTGTGATGATTCTGGCCTTTATCCTCGAAAGCATTCCGTGATGCTACTTAGTAATAGGTATTCTGTTCCAAGGTTCTTGAACCCGAGATTCACTCCACCTACTTCGTGTTGATAGTAATTGTTAGTGCCTTCAGGATATTAGTAACCTTTGCGATAGTCCTTGAAGTCCGTGGTATCTTCTTCTTCCAAATACCATGAACTACTTATGGCAGAAGTTCCTCGTTGAACTGAAATATCACAACATGATTATTTTTGATGAGTTCTCCATTATATATTGTGGCTTTGCCAGTTCTACCTTTCCGCATGGGTTATCCGGAAGAAATATGTTGAACTTGGTTCGACATACTAATCTATGCATCCACAACTCAGAAAATTATATGTTCCTTTGAGTTGTTCTCTTTAGTGGTCTTCTGACCCTCGTCTGACAATTGATAGTCAAGAGTATGCGTGCATTCGTTCGTCGATGCCTATTACCCTTGTGGTCCGCCAAGCCATTCTATCGCAGAATGACTAGGAGAAACAAACTCCAGTACCTCTTCCATATCTAGGATTGGGTCAAAATAGTTGTATTCCACAGATCAAATGCCAATCCAGCTTTTGGTTTTGTTCTACCTTGGAGTATTACCCCCTTTATGTCAGAATTGTCATGAGAACTGCACCGACTCTCATGAATTTTGATGTAGTGATACTTCTCACCATCATTAGTCATTCCTCGGCCCTCGTGTTGATGCAACCGGAATACCGACAAATGAATTGCGATGTGTGAAATCAATACTCCCAGCAACCTCGTTGCTTGGTAGTTAAATGGACGATAACCTCATTCTTAGCGTGTTGGTTTTTGAATCATCACCCTAAGATTGATCGTGCTACCTAGTCCTTATTTCCTGGTGCACTCTTTGATTGATGACTTAGGATTTGTCAAGTCCTCGCTCATTTGATCATATCATCTTGCCCTGAAAAGCAAGATTGTTCTCGAGCTTAGTAACATATCGGTGGTTCGTGATTTTCCGAAGATCTTCTCGGAAGTACTACCAGGTCGTCACCTGACCGTTATGTTGAGCCCGTGATCAAGTTGGTTTCTTATGAACCACCTTCTTTCCAAGAATTGGTGTTAGATATCCCTGAGCTAGTTGGTTAAGCTGGACAACAACTTGGAGAGTTGGAAGATAAAAACTTGTCTGACTTAGTTCGTTCCAAAGGTATATTCTTGTGTAGTGTGTGTTGAAGAAAGATGATATCTTCATCGATTGGTCCCTGTGATCAGTTGCTGGACCTATTGTCTTATCAATCCCTTGATTTGAGTGTGGGCTATCGTCAAATCAAATCAGTACCAACGATGCTCGTAATGTTGTCCTACTCGTGGTTGATCCCTCGAGCATACACCATTACATCTTTGGTCTGACCAATGCTATCACCGTGTTCACATGATGGTGGAACTCCAGTGATATGGAAATTCCGATGAGTTGCTGTTGAGCCCATCAGTAGCATTTTGTCTCCCCCCATGAATCATGTTGAACATCAACCTAGTGTTGGAAACTTGTGTAAGCATTTCTTCGTGTTTCGTTCATGAAGCATATGTTTGAATGAAAGTAGTGATTTTCCCTAATTCATGTGCATATGATGCAAGTTGCCGCCATGAATTTGAGGAAGATTGTTTTGTTTCCCTGGAATCATTCCAAATTAGTCATGCACACGTGCGAAGTATTCTGTGGTCTGGAGACTTGCAACCTTCATTCCATATGTGTCCCGAGCACACCAAGCCACTGATTGATTTGTTCAAGGGGAAGAAGTTCCTTCATAAGAGCTAATCATATGACTTATGCAAGGACTTCGTTATCCACGGTGATGGTTCCCAACCAGAACTCGGTAGTGTTTTATTGTAAGACTACCACGTGGTCATGCTTGTCCGGGACAACGTGTTCACATGTTTGTAGCAGAACCATCTCATGTTTTGGAGCTTACTATCGTAGTTAATTTCCCGAGAATCTCGCAACGTCATCTCGTCGATTTGTGTTGCAAACTTTCATTTTTCTTTCTAGACTTGATGAGTCTGGGATATCCTAACACCAACCAGATCTGAATCTCAGGCAGATATGATGGTTGGAACATTCTCCAAGAACTATAATATTGGTCCCTCGATAACCGGTAAAGTGGATGTCGTGGCCAACACACCCAGCCGGAAGACCTGTTATTATAATATCTTGATTGAGGAAGTTGGCCACCTCCCCATAGGGATTTCGTAGGATTTACTCCCTAGTTGCCCCTATGGATTTTGAGATCCCGAAGTCCGACCTTTTACTTGATGTCCTAGATACCAGACCATTTCTATGAATGGGTTACACTAGCACATCAAGGAGAACATTAGAAGCGGAGTGCTAAATGTTTCTCGGTCGATCATCCAGATTTGTTTCCTTGGCCTCGCTAAGATGAAATCTGAGAAGGTGTTATCTTTCTTTGCATCTACATCCTCCATCATCATTCATCATGGTAGCAAGTTGTGTTGCCGGACCCTTGACACGGATGTTGGTAAAACCTTGATGAATATGGAAATGCTCAAGTTCTTGAGAGCACGCACAAGCGTTACGTGTTATCATCGGCTCTAACTGGGATTCCTCTCAGTTTCCTCGGCAATGCTATGACCTTTTCAACCAGTGAATTCACTCCCTATTGTTGGGTTCTTCCCTAGTTACCAGAATCATTCCCAGCATTTGCATTTTGTTCCTAGCTTGCACCGCCAATGTGTCATTCTACCATGGGTCTCTTCCATTTCCGGTGATAAGCAAAATCATCCATTACGTTGTCTTCAACAAGGTAATCCACATCATCCAAGTCTGAGTATGCCATTCTACCGACCCCCTCCAAACGATCGTTGTGAATTGCCTTAGGCTGGTATGAAGAGTTTCAATGATCTCTGAATCAAAGGTAATTCTTTTTGCCACTTAAGATAATAATCTACGAATCACCCTTCTCCAGGATGTTTCGTCGTGGTATCATGGCAATTCAACTCCTCGCTACGTTGACAACCGTTCACCACCTTCTTAGGTGTGGAATTGTTGTCCACCTAGTGAACCTTCGTCATCCGTTTCTTTCCACCCCTCTTGATGTGTATCTCGTGTCTCAACCCGGGAGATGGTCCTATGTCTCATTCCGTGAGTTGTCCGATCTTCAAGAAGATCGACCCTTCTAGAGTCTCCTTCTTCCCTCCATGTCATGTTGGCAGGATTTCTCAGAACAAGACATCAAGACAATGATGGTGAATGAATCAACGTTCAACTGAAGTGCACCCTGGATCGTGAAGAGTATATTAGTCTGCGTTACCCTTCACCTTACCCTACGCTTGAATCTCGAGACGAGATTCTTGTTTAGTGGGGGTGAGTTGTCACATCCCTAGCTGCTGGTAGTGCTCTAGGCTAGCTTCATGTTTGCATCATGTTTAAATTTTGCCTAAATTTGAAATGGGGATGTTCAAAACCCTAGCATTAAATCAACTCAACTAGGGTGAATTAAAATCTTTTCAATAAACCCAAAAGGTTCCTAAGAAAAGTTCATGATTTCTGGTGAAGGTGGAAACCTCTGCCAAAAATGATGATTATATTCTTAGGTCATTTTTGGATTTTTGAATTAAATCATATTGTATTTGACTTTGGGCATTTAAATACTATAAATAATTTAAATGCTCAAATAAATGTTGGAAATTGATATGGGTCACTGAAATAATTCAGAAAGTACCCATAATTATTTCCAGGATTTTATAAAATGATTTGATATTTTAAAACAAATCAAAAACAAATTGCAAGAAATAGAAAAAATATAAAACAGAATAGAAATAAAAGAGAGGAGAGAAACATTACCTGCAGCCCACCTGGGCCACTTACCTGCTTACCAGAGCCGGCCCAGTTCCCCCAGCCGGCCCAGCCCACCTCCTCCTCCTTTGTCCTCTTCCTCCTCTGCCAGGAGGACGAGCAGAGGCGAGGCGTGGCGCTCGCCGACGCTGCCCCGGCCACCTCCTGCTTCCCCCCCCCTAGCCACCTCCTGCTTCCTCCCCAGCGACGCCCCGGACGACGCCACGCACCCCCTGCACCGCTCCCCTCTCCCCGTGCCCCTCTTCCCCCCCTGTTCGCCTCTCCCTCTCGCTCACCGAATGTGCCG
>NC_041380.1:10662719-10677057 GCF_002162155.2 Triticum dicoccoides
CGCTGTGCTTCCAAGCTCCGCCACAACCCCCTCCACCTCCTCGTTGAGCTACGGACCTCCCGGACGTGCCGCAACGCCGCCACCATCGCCGTTTCCGTTGCCGGCCACCGAAGTTCGCCGCGGTCAATTCGCCACCTCCGCCGCCTCCCCGAGACCACCGAGCTGCTCATCGACCTCGCTGTGAGCTCCTCTTCCATTTCCCCTTCTCCCCGCGCTCGTTCCCGCACTCCAGCCGCCTTCTCACCGGAGCCGATTGCTCCTCGCCGCCGGTCATGGCGCTGCCGTGGCCAGGATCACCCCAGCTAGCACCCGAGCACGTTACCGAGTTCGCCGCCCTCCCAGGAGCCCGTAGCGCCCATCAGCCCCTCCTCCCATGCACCATAGCACCATCTCCGCTGTTGCCCGAGCTCCGGCCGCCGCCGCGAGCTCGACTCCGGCGAGTACAGCGCACCCTGTCCGCTCCTTCCTGCTCCGTTGGATGCGGAAGAGCACGGGCTACGCCCCGGTGGTCTCCGCGAGTCCAGCCGCCGCCTGTAGCTCAAGTCCGGCGAGCTCCCGCCGCAGTTTTGGTCGTCGCCGGCCGAACTCCGGCAAAGTCGATGTGGCTTAGTTAATTAGTCACTAACCCCCCACCTACTGACGCTGACAAGTGGGCCCCAGGGCTTAGTCAAAGCTAACCAGCCCGGGTCAACGCGGGATTAGTCCCTGTGTCACTGACGTGTGGACCCCACACGTCAGGTTTGACCCGGGGCAGCCCTGTTGACTTGCTGCCGCAAGCATGACGCAGTGCTGATGTCATAACTCATTTTCTGGATTTAATTAATTCTGAAATTCCAGAAAAATGCCTAAAACTTCAATAAATCATAGAAAATTAACCGTAACTCCAAATTAAATAATTTATATATGAAAAATTATCAGAAAAATTCAAGGAATCCATCTGTACCATTTTCATGCATGTTAGAACAACTTATAGCTGCTGTTTAGCACAAATCAATTAAATGGCATTTAAATAATCACATATGGAGTTTGAATTTGAATCTTGTATTCAAACCAACTTCATTTAATCTGTTGCTAGTTGCATTGGCTCAAAACACATTCATTTTGCCATGTCATGATCATGCATCATATTGTGCATTGCATTGATTGTGTTCCCTTCTGTGTTGCCGGTATTTGTCCCCTCTCGATAGACGTGTACCGATGATGTGATCGTTGACACTGATGAAGACTCAATGTTATCTTCAAAAGTGCCAGGCAAGCAAAACCCCCTTGTTCATTCCGATACAATCCTACTCTCTCGCTCCTGCTCTCTTTTACTGCATTAGGACAACACCGATTCATCTGTTACTTGCTACGGTAGCTGAACCCCTTTGTCCTTTGCATGACCTGTCATTGCCACAGTAAATAGATGAAACCCACTAGCATGAGTAGGAGTTGTTTGAGCCCTGATGTGCCTACTCATTCATGTTTGTTTGTCATGCCTGCTATTGCTTAGAGTTGAGTCAGGTCTGATTCATCGGGGATGAATCAGAGGTGTGTGAACATGTCCTACTATGTGTGAGCTAAGTGTGTGAACACGATTTGATAAAGGTAGCGGTGAGAGACCATGTAGGAGTACATGGTGGGTTGTCTCATTGCAGCCGTCCTCAGGAACTGCGTTCTGTGTTTGTGATCCATGATTCAGCTACTACCACGCATTGGGCCCGAAACCAATGGACCCTCTCGGCTTCTTAATCACCCTTGTCCTCTGTCCAGGAGTTGCAAGTAGTTTCTGGTGTTTGTAGTATGCTGGAGGCCGTGGACAGCGCTGACCGTAGGGGTGGGCTGTGATGCGTAGGCACGTGGCCGGGTAAACCGGGCACCCGTTTGGTGTCACGGAACCCTGTACACATCGTTTGGGGCTGTGAGCGAAACTCCGGCCGGATCTCCTCATGGATGGAACCCGAATAGGCGATAAACCTGGACTAGAGACTTAGGTGATTAGGTAGGTCGTGGCCGACACCCACGTTGGGCTTCCGCTTGAAGGTTGCCGAGTACATGTCGTGTAAACGGCGGTAAGTGGTGAGAGCGTGTGTGAAGAAGTACACCCCTGTAGGGTTAACCTAATCTATTCGAATAGCTGTGTCCACGGAAAAGGACCTCTGGGTTGCTTATATCAATTCATAGACAAGTGAAAGTGGATACTCTAAAATACGCAAGATAAGCGTGAGTGCTATGGATGGCGTTCTCGTAGGGAGACGGGAGCGGATCCATAGTGGTGTATTGATATGGTGAATATGTGGACTCGTGTGCGCCACCTCAAAAAAGTTACTCACAGTCGTAGTTCAGGATAGCCACCGAGTCAAAGCTGGCTTGCTGCAGTTAAACCCCACCATCCCTTTGTTGATAATGATGCATATGTAGATAGTTCTGATGTAAGTCTTGCTGGGTACATTTGTACTCACGTTTGCCTATTTTATGTTTTTGCAGAGAGACTTCAATCTCACTAGTATTTCCGCGTGGTCTTCGACGTTTAGCTTGTTACCTCAGCTACGATCTTGTGCCTCGGCAGGATTTGGTAGATAGTCAGGCTTCTCAGCCTTTTTCATTTATAGTGGTCTGTACTCAGACATGATAGTTTCCGCTTGTGTTTTGACTTGTATGCTCTGATTGTTGGGTCATGAGACCTATGATTGTAATATCTCGCTCCTCAGAGCCTATTGAATAAATTACTTGAGTCGTAGAGTCATTTTGTGATGCCATGTTGTATTGCACATATCGAGCATATTGTGTGTATGTTATTGAAATGCCTGGTATGTGTGGGATCTGACCATCTAGTTGTTTATCTTTAGTAGCCTCTCTTACCGGGAAATGTCTCCTAGTGTTTCACTGAGCCATGGTAGCTTGCTACTGCTCCAGAACACTTAGGCTGGCCGGCATGTGTCCTTCTTCGTTCCTGTGTCTGTCCCTTCGGGGAAATGTCACGCTTTGAGTGCCGGAGTCCTGCTAGCCCAGTGCTACAGCCCGGACCCACTTGCTGATGACCGACACGTTCGAAGCTGGGTCATGGATGCCTGTCCCTGTAAGTCTGTGCCACTTTGGGTTTACGACTAGTCATGTCAGCCCGGGCTCTTTATCATATGGATGCTAGCGACACTATCATATACGTGAGCCAAAAGGCGCAAACGGTCCCGGGCAAAGGTAAGGCGACACCCGTGGGGATACCGTGCGTGAGGCCGCAAAGTGATATGAGGTGTTACCGGCTAGATCGATGTGACATCGAGTCGGGGTCCTGACATTACAATACCCATACATCTTGAGTATATGCTCACTGACAGAACTGTTCTCCTCCATCTTGCAGCTATAGAACTTATTGGAGACCTCATATCTCTCAATCCGGGCATTTGCTTGAAATATTAACTTCAACTCCTGGAACATCTCATATGCCCCATGACGTTCAAAACATCGTTGAAGTCCCGGTTCTAAGCCGTAAAGCATGGCACATTGAACTATCGAGTAGTCATTAGCTTTGCTTTGCCAGACGTTCATAACATCTGGTGTTGCTCCAGCAGCAGGCCTGGCACCCAGCGGTACTTCCAGGACGTAATTCTTCTATGCAGCAATGAGGATAATCCTCAAGTTACGGACCCAGTCCGTGTAATTGCTACCATCATCTTTCAACTTTGCTTTCTCAAGGAACGCATTAAAATTCAACGGAACAACAGCACGGGCCATCTATCTACAATCAAACATACATAAGCAAGATACTATCAGGTACTAAGTTCATGATAAATTTAGGTTCAATTAATCATATTACTTAAGAACTCCCACTTAGATAGATATCCCTCTAATCCTCTAAGTGATTACGTGATCCAAATTAACTAAACCAGGTCCGATCATCACGTGAGATGGAGTAGTTTCATTGGTGAACATCACTATGTTGATCATATCTACTATACGATTCACGCTCGACCTTTCAGTCTCCGTGTTCCGAGGCCATATCTGTATATGCTTGGCTCGTCAAGTATAACCTGAGTATTCCGCGTGTGCAACTGTTTTGCACCCGTTGTATTTGAACGTAGAGCCTATCACACCCGATCATCACGTGGTGTCTCAGCACGAAGAACTTTCGCAACGGTGCATACTCAGGGAGAACACTTCTTGATAATTTAGTGAGAGATCATCTTATAATGCTACCGTCTGTCAAAGCAAGATAAGATGCATAAAAGATAAACATCACATGCAATCAATATAAGTGATATGATATGGCCACCATCATCTTGTGCTTGTGATCTCCATCTCCGAAGCACCGTCGTGATCACCATCATCACCGGCGCGACACCTTGATCTCCATCGTATTATCGTTGTCGTCTCGCCAATCTTATGCTTCCACGACTATTGCTACCGCTTAGTGATAAAGTAAAGCATTACAGCGCGATTGCATTGCATACAATAAAGCGACAACCATATGGCTCCTGCTAGTTGCCGATAACTCGGTTACAAAACATGATCATCTCATAGAATAAAAATTAGCATCATGTCTTGACCATATCACATCACAACATGCCCTGCAAAAACAAGTTAGACGTCCTCTACTTTGTTGTTGCAATTTTTACGTGGCTGCTACGGGCTTAAGCAAGAACCAATCTTACCTACGCATCAAAACCACAACGATAGTTTGTCAAGTTGGTGCTGTTTTAACCTTTGCAAGGACCGGGCGTAGCCACACTCAGTTCAACTAAAGTTGGAGAAACTGTCACCCGCAAGCCACCTATGTGCAAAGCACATCGGGAGAACCGGTCTCGCGTAAGCGTACGCGTAATGTCGGTTCGGGCCGCTTCGTCCAACAATACCGCCGAACCAAAGTATGACATGCTGGTGAGCAATATGACTTATATCGCCCACAACTCACTTGTGTTCTACTCGTGCATATAACATCAACATATAAAACCTGGCTCGGATGCCACTGTTGGGGAACGTAGTAATTTCAAAAAAATTCCTATGCACATGCAAGATCATGGTGATGCATAGCAACGAGAGGGGAGAGTGTGATCTACGTACCCTTGTAGATCGACAACGGAACCGTTAGGTTGATGTAGTCGTACATCTTCACGGCCCGACCGTCAAGCACCGAAACTACGGCACCTCCGAGTTCTAGCACACGTTCAGCTCGACGACGATCCCCGGACTCCGATCCAGCAAAGTGTCGGGGAAGCGTTCCGTCAGCACGACGGCTTGGTCACGGTCTTGATGTACTAATGTCGCAGGGCTTCGCCTAAGCACTGCTACAATATTATCGAGGACTATGTTGGAAGGGGGCACCGCACACGGCTGAGAATATGATCACGTGGATCAACTTGTGTCTCTAGGGGGTGCCCCTGCCTCCGTATATAAAGGCTCAAAGGGGGGGGGGGCGGCAGGCCAAGAGGAGGCGCGTCAGGAGGAGTCCTACTCCCCCTTTCCTAGTTGGAATAGGATTCGTGGAGGGGGGAAAGAGGAGAGAGAGCAGGAAGGGGGGCCGACCCCCTCTCCTTGTCCTATTCGGACCAAGGGGGAGAGGCGCGCGGCCCATCTCTGGCCACCTCTCCTCTCTTCCACTAAGGCCCACTAAGGCCCATATACCTCCCGGGGGGTTTTGGTAACCTCCCGGTACTCCGGTAAAATCCCGATTTCACCCGGAACACTTCCGATATCCAAACATAGGCTTCCAATATATCAATCTTTATGTCTCGACCATTTCGAGACTCCTCGTCATGTCCGTGATCACATCCGGGACTCTGAAAAACCTTCGGTACATCAAAACGCATAAACTCATAATATAACTGTCATCAGAACATTAAGCGTGCGGACCCTACGGGTTCGAGAACAATGTAGACATGACCGAGACACGTCTCCGGTCAATAACCAATAGCGGGACCTGGATGCCCATATTGGTTCCTACATATTCTACCAAGATCTTTTATCGGTCAGACCGCATAACAGCATACGTTGTTCCCTTTGTCATTGGTATGTTACTTGCCCGAGATTCGATCGTCGGTATCCAATACCTAGTTCAATCTCGTTAGCGGCAAGTCTCTTTACTCGTTCCGTAATACATCATCCCGCAACTAACTCATTAGTTCCAATGCTTGCAAGGCTTAAGTGATGTGCATTACCGAGAGGGCCCAGAGATACCTCTCCGACGATCGGAGTGACAAATCCCAATCTCGAAATACGCCAACCCAACATGTACCTTTGGAGACACCTGTAGAGCACCTTTATAATCACCCAGTTACGTTGTGACGTTTGGTAGCACACAAAGTGTTCCTCCGGCACACGGGAGTTGCATAATCTCATAGTCATAGGAACATGTATAAGTCATGAAGAAAGCAATAGCAACATACTAAACGATCGGGTGCTAAGCTAATGAAATGGGTCATGTCAATCAGATCATTCAACTAATGATGTGATCCTGTTAATCAAATGACAACTCTTTGTCCATGGTTAGGAAACATACCATCTTTGATTAACGAGCTAGTCAAGTAGAGGCATACTAGTGACACTCTGTTTGTCTATGTATTCACACATGTATTATGTTTCCAGTTAATACAATTCTAGCATGAATAATAAACTTTTACATGATATAAGGAAATAAATAATAACTTTATTATTGCCTCTAGGGCATATTTCCTTCAGGCAGTTCCTTGCCGCCCCCGGTAGTTGAGGGATAAATCTTGGTTTTTTGATCTCTCAAGTTCTTCATAATGATAAGCAGATATATATCCCAAGTGACACAAAGAATAGAGCTATGCTCTCCGGCAACGGCGCCAGAAAATAGTCTTGATAACTCACAAGTATAGGGATCGCAACAGTTTTCGAGGGTAAAGTATTCAACCCAAATTTATTGATTCGACACAAGGGGAGCCAAAGAATACTCTCAAGTATTAGCAGCTGAGTTGTCAATTCAACCACACATGGAAACTTAATATCTGCAGCAGTTTAGTAGCAAGGTAATATGATAGTAGTGGTAACGGTAGAAAAAGGTAACAGTAGTAAAAGCAATGTTTTTGGTATTTTGTAGTGATGATAGCAATAGCAACGGAAAACTAAATAAGCGACGAACAATATATGGAAAGCTCGTAGGCAATGGATCGGTAATGGAGAATTATGTCGGATGCGGTTCATCATGTAACAGTCATAACCTAAGGTTACACAGAACGAGCTCCAGTTCATTGATATAACGTAGGCATGTATTTTGAATATAGTCATCCGTGCTTATGGAAAAGAACTTGCATACCATGTTTTGTTCTACCCTCCCGTGGCAGCGGGGTCCTTACGGAAACTAAGGGATATTAAGGCCTCCTTTTAATAGAGAACCGGAACAAAGCATTAACACATAGTGAGTACATGAACTCCTCAAACTACGGTCATCACAGGTAAGTATCCCGATTATTGTCACCTCGGGGTTAACGGATCATAACACATAATAGGTGACTATAGATTTGCAAGATAGGATCAAGAACACTCATATATTGATGAAAACATAATAGGTTAAAATCTGAAATCATGGCACTCGGGCCCTAGTGACAAGCATTAAGCATAGCAAACTCATAGCAACATCAATCTCAGAACATAGTGGACACTAGGGATCAAACCCTAACAAAACTAACTCGATTACATGATAGATCCCATCCAACCCATCACCGTCCAGCAAGCCTACGATGGAATTACTCACGCATAGCGGTGAGCATCATGAAATTGGTGATGGAGGATGGTTGATGATGACGATGGCGACGGATTCCCCTCTCTGGAGCCCCGAACAGACTCTAGATCAGCCCTCCCGAGAGGTTTTAGGGCTTGGCGGCGGCTCCGTATCGTAAAACACGATGATTTCTTCTCTCTAATTTTTTTCTCCCTGAAACACAATATATAGAGTTGGAGTTGGAGTCGGAGAGGCAATAGGGGGCCCATGAGGTAGGGGGCGCGCCCTAGGGGGCAGGCGCGCCCCCACCCTCATGGAGAGGTGGTGGCCCCCTGGCATTCATCTTTTGCAGGTATTTTTCTTATTTTCTGAAAAGTGGCTCCGTGAAGTTTCAGGTCATTCCGAGAACGTCTGTTTCTACACATAAATAACACCATGGCAATTCTGCTAAAAATAGCGTCAGTCCGGGTTAGTTCCATTCAAATCATGCAAGTTAGAGTCCAAAACAAGGGCAAAAGTGTTTGGAAAAGTAAATACGAGGGAGACGTATCATCATCCGCCGCTCTTACCCGGCACTACAGGAGCTGGTAATTGCATAGGCGGGGTGGTGGTCTCCGCACATGCTTGTTGACGTGTGGTTATTGGTGTGCTCTCGGCCGGCTCCAGACGAATAAGATTCTTTGGCCATAGCAGCACCCAACCCTTGCAGTTTCCAATTCGCGGCAGGGTCTCGTCGTCCTCTCTCACAGGATGTACTGGAGGAGGCAAATGCTCTTGCCCCGATTTCAAACTGGACAAGCTAACCCTGATGTGCCCAGCGGGGATCGGCTGGTTGGGGAACATGGGTTGCAAGGGGTCCATTATCATCCCCTTTCCCACGTCCACCTTCTGGCCTTTGATCAAGTAGAGTATGGTGCACGGGATTTCTTTGGCCTGCAAACACATATGTCTGTGGCGTAAAACATCCGAAAGGCAACGAAAATGGAATATTATATATATATATATATATATATATATATATATATATATATATATATGTTGGTGCGACATGTAATTACCGTGACGACGTCGAGCTCAGCCAAAGACGAAGGCCCATCTAGCGCGCCAGAGACTATGGACGGGCTACTATGAGCGGGAGTGGCTGCGAGAGGAGGCCCGGTTGCGTGAGCAAGTGATGGTACGATGGTATTGTTGTTGATGGAGTTGCTCTCGACAAAACTGGGCAACGGGAAATCATGTAACATCTTGTCTGGATTTTCCTTCGTCTAGTTGATGATAGCTGGAACCAAGTTAGTAGCGAAATCATTTCTGCAGGCATTTATAGCTGCATTGACTGCTTGCAGTAGCAACACACTTTTCTCCTCGGCTGGTTTTTCGCGTCCTCAGCTGTTTTTTTCTCGACCGCAAGTTTCACCTTCGCGTCGATGTCTGCCTGACTAAACTTCTTTTTCTGCTTCTTGGCCTCCGGGCCCTCATTGTAAAAAACCTTCCACGTGGCGCCGTCTCTGGCGCCATGCACACGACCATATTGCGGCCGCTGGCCCAAAGGGAGTCCCTTAAGTTCGTTCAAGGCCCGGTTGAGAGGGTTGTCCCACTTGGGCCTCATCAGAGAAGTAGGGCATTCGGCTGCAAGCTGGTGTTGCTTCTCCTGCAGAAGGAGCGTGAACCGTTTAGGAATATGTAGTCGGCTAGATATGGAGCTAAATGTAAGGTGGTAAAAGATTAATTACCAGTAGTCTAATCAATTTCCTCGTGATCTTGTCCGTGTAAAAAACCTTCTTTTCCTTGCCCTGATAAAGTCACGCTCCAAGGGGTCGGTGAACTTCGCGAAGGGGTCTGGGATACCCGCGGCTTCACGTTCCGCGTCCTCCTTACACTACTAGGGAAAACCTTATACTCAGAATCTTAGCAGCAGCGTGGCAAAAAAATAGGCACTGCTGCTAAGTAGTAGCAGCGCGGCTACGGAAAGCTCGCTACTGGTGCAAACTTAGCAGTAGCGTGTGACGCTTAAACCGCACCGCTACAAAAATCCACCGACAGTACACAATGACATAAGTTTACCAGTAGCGCGGCGCCAGGGAGCGCGTTGCTGCTAATGCCATAGTAGCAGCACACTTTGTTGTCACCTCGCTGCTGCTAATTTTGAAAATGTGCACAGGGTTGGCCCGTTTAGCAGTAGCGCGTGACAGGAAAGCGCGCTGTTGCTACGCTCTTAGCAGCATCGCGCTTTCTCTCCCGCGCTACTGCTAAGACACAGGACCCACCACCTTTTCCACCTCCCCCTCCCCATCTCCTCTCCTCCCTTTCCCCTACCCTCCCACATCCTCCCTCTCTCACTCTTCTTCTTCCTCAATACTTCTCCCCCCATTACTCTCCCTCTTCTACCTACCTTTGTCTCTCTTCATTACTCCTAGCTATAACTACACCACCTCCATTAATTCATCTCCTTTCTCTTTTTCCTCCCCCCTCCACTAGTTGAAGTTGTCTCCTCCCAAATTAGTTAGCTAGGTAGATGTAGCATTTAGTTAAGTGACCTATTTGCCCCCTAACTAGATCTTTCTTTGTCAAGAAGAGCTTTGTGCACTTTTGACCTCCCTACATCATCATCTCCACCGTGTGCTCGATCTCGAGATAGAGGTGTGATTAATATTTCATGCTTTTGCAAAATGGAAATATGTTTATGCATGTGTGTGTGATATTTTTATGGAAATTGTGTGTGTGGCATGAGTTGACGCCAAAT
The DNA here is from genome assembly GCF_002162155.2 of Triticum dicoccoides. NCBI lineage: Eukaryota > Viridiplantae > Streptophyta > Magnoliopsida > Poales > Poaceae > Triticum > Triticum dicoccoides. Next base: position 10,673,117 of record NC_041380.1, read on the forward strand.
TGTGCATTTGAGTTGCCTATGTTTTGCCGAAATGTTGATTTATTTCCGTTTCGGCGAATTCCGGGCAAACTCTAGATCTATATATGTCCTACTTTTAAGGAAGGTCATGCCGAATTTTTGTATGACTTTGATGAATGCACGCATTTTTATAATCAATTTGTTTATTATTACCGTGTAGAGTTCACGATGGTCAGTGGAACGATGGTGGACAGGTGGTTGCGGTCGGCGGTGCAGGACATGAAGGAAAATAACCTGACAGAGGTTTTATGTCCGTGTCGAACATGCAAAGGAATAGTTTGGCTTGACCCCCATGTCGATGGTCGTGTCGAAGCGCACCTACTCATGACTGGTTTCATGGATGGCTATACTCGGTGGATAACTGAAGATGAGGATGACGATGTTGAGGATGCCGACGGGGCAGGCAATGATGACACGGGGCAATACGAAGAGATGATCGATAATGGCGCCGGGGAAGAGGCTAGACATGGCGGTGGAGAAGGGGCCGGACATGGCGGCGGAGAGAACAACATGGACTCCACGCAGTAGAGTTCGTTGGTACTAAGTTGAATCGTGCGGGACCCTCATGTTCAAGCATTGCTTCGCAAGGAGACGAGTACTGAGAGAGCTGCTTCTAGAGAGGAGGCTAAGCTGGAGCAACTGGTGGTAGACTCGAACACTCCATTGTATGATGGTTGCAATCCTGAGGTGACCCGCTTGAGTTTCACGCTCCAAGTGCTAAAGACGGAGGCTAAAAACAAATGGACCGACACTAGCCTCGATGAGCATATCAAGTACCTAAAGGATGTTCTTCCCGAGGGTAATCTATGTCCTAGTAGTGTTGATGAGGCCAAGAAGATCGTGTGCCCTCTTGATCTGCCACACGTTAGATACCATGCATGCATCAACGATTGCATAATATATCGGAAGGAGCACACGGAAAAAACAAGTTGTCCGGTGTGCAATGCTTCTCGATACAAGAAGGCCGGGAAGAAATGTCCCCAGAAAGTGGTATGGTACTTACCGATCACCCCCCGTCTCCAGAGGTATTTTGTAGATCCCAAGGAAGCAAAGCTAATGCGCTGGCACATGGAGAGGAAGAAGCCCGACGATGGAGATGATCCGAAGCTGAGACACGTCAAGGATGGAAGCCAGTGGAGAGCGTTGAACAGCTTCTATCTGTATTTTGAATGTGATGCAAGGAACATCATGCTCGACGCGTGTACCGATGGCATGAATCCGTTTGGCAACCAGAGCACCAACCATAGCACATGGCCCGTGTTTGTATGGATGTACAACCTTCCCCCCCTGGTTGTGCATGAAATCGAAGTACATTCACATGAGCATGCTTATTCAAGGGCCGAAACAACCAGGAAATAATATTAATTTGTATCTGGGGCTACTTCAGGAGGAGTTAGACACGCTATGGAAAACACCGGCCAAGACATGGGACGCCAGCAAAGGCGAGTATTTCAACATGAGAGCCGCGCTGATCATGACAGTACACAACTATCTTGGTTACGGATATGTGGCAGGCCAGGTGTGCCATGGATATTGCGGATGCACGTGGTGCATGGATGATACGACGTATCAGCAGCTAACGTCAAGGAAAGACGGCGGGTCTGGGAAAATCGTGTACATGGGGCATCAAAGATAGCTCGAATAGGACGACCCGTGGAGAAACCGTGGAGATCTATTCAATGGTCACGCTGAGCATCGAGGACCTCCACGTAAGCGGAGCGGTGCCAAAATTGATGAGCTATTGAAAAACTGGAAAGACGATGAGAAAGGCGCCAGAGCTGCTGCTGAAGGTATGGAAGACGAGGTCTGTGTTCTGGGACATGGAGTACTGGCACAAACTCGATACACCTCATTGCCTTGATTAAATGCATATCTGTAAGAATGTCCTTGAGAGCTTTCTCATAACACTGATGAACATGCTGGATAAGACCAAGGATGAGCCGAAGGCAAGAAAAGACTTGCAAGATTTGGAAATCAGGGAAGATCTGCACATGCCGCCATGTAAAATGTCAGACGAGACAGAGACGGAGACAGAGGCACGGGAGAAGACGGGCAAGAAAATAAAGAATGAGGATTATTGCCCCCCTTCTTGCTTCACCTTAAGTCAGGCTGAGATCAATCAATTCATTAAGTGCCTTACCGGAGTCAAAGTTAGTTTCGGTTACTGTGGCAAGATAAGTAGATATCTAGACACAGACAAGAAAAGGTTCAGCGGGATGAAGTCACATGACTGTCATGTGATGATGACGCAGATATTACCTGTTGCCCTTAGAGGGATAATGGACAAGCACGTCCGTGACATGCTTATTGGTCTCTGCAACTTTTTCGATGTCATCTCTCGAAAGTCGGTTAGTGTGAAGCAGCTCCGAAGGCTACAGGAAGAGATCGTTGTGATACTGAATGAGCTTGAGATGTACTTCCCGCCCGCGTTCTTTGACGTGATGGTGCATCTGTGTGTCCATATTGTGGATGACATAATAGACCTGGGGCCGTCATTCCTGCACAACATGATGCTGTTTGAGAGGATGAATGGGATCATCAAAGGATTCATTCGTAACATGTCACGTCCGGATGGAAGCATCGTCCAGGGCTATTTGACACAAGAGTGCATCTCTTTCTGTGAGAATTTTCTATATGGCACAGACCAGCCGCCTGGTGTTAGTGTTGGTTTGCCCGTTAACAAGCATGATGGGAGGCTCGAAGGAGAAGGTCACTGCAACGGTCGTAGGGAACTGCACGTGGCATACTCAGATCGACGCAGCGACTTTGACAGAGCAAACTTGGTAGTGCCACAACACCTAGACAAGGTAGATCCTTTCGTGGCACTGCACAAAGAAATTATCGCAAAGAAGTATCGTGACCGGGGGGTATGCAGGACGAACGCCGAAGTTACTAGAGAGCACAACTGCACTTTCCTGCATTGGTTCAAAGAGCATATTATTGCTAATCCCCCGGAGGAGGGCTCTAAGGACAGATTGCTCATATACGCCTTAGCACATGGCCCCTCACCCAACCTCGTAACCTATCAGGCATATGATATCAATGGATACACGTTCTACACGAAGGCCAAAGATATGGACAGTGATGAATATCAGAACTCAGGGGTGACGATGGAATGCATGACTGGCAGCGACAACAACGCAACTGAACGATTTTATGGAAGGGTCGAGGAGATCTGGGAGCTTGACTACTCTGGACTGCACAACACGATGATGTTCCGTGTCAGATGGGCTAAGAATGTCGAAAGAGAAAGCCGGATTTTCACTACCATGACTATACGCGATGCCAAGAGCGCTACCGTGAACGCTATCGCAAAACACGAGCCATGGGTACACGCTAAGCACGTGCCACAATGCTTCTTCATAACCGACCCATGCAATCCCAGTCGTGTTGTCGTGAGGAAAGGCAAAAGAAACATCATTGGAATGGATGGAGTCGCCAATGAGGAAGACTATGATCAGTACGGCAACCCAATGAGGGAAGATGACGATGATGATGAAGTATACGTCAAAAGAAGAATCAATACTACATTACCAAAGAAAAAATGTACTCCTTGGAAAAGGCAAAGTCACAATGAGGGGCTCAATTATTCTTGACGAACAAGAAGGGAAAGAAGCTGACTCAAAAACGAAAACTTCAGCGCTGAGGGATCGGTCAAATGATGTAATATATATATATATATATATATATATATATATATATATATATATATATATATGTTCCTATTTTGTATACACACTTAATTAGCCATTATTATGCACGGGTCCAATGATGTAATATATATATGTTCCTATTTTGTATACACACTTAGCCATTATTATACAAGGGTCCAATGATGTAATATATATGTTCCTATTATGCTGAGGAAAAGAAAAAAAGGGAAACTGGTTATAGCAGTAGCGCTTTAGTGAAAAAGAGCTACA
>NC_041380.1:10677793-10679896 GCF_002162155.2 Triticum dicoccoides
GATCCCGCCGCCCCTGACCCAGGCGCGCTCGCCCCCGGCGCCGGCGCTCGCCTCCCTCCTCTGCTTCCTCCCCTCCCAACCTCGACCATCGTCGGGCCTGCCTCCTCGCCCTGCACCCTCTATAAACCACCCCCCTCTCTCTCTCTCTGCTAGCTAGGGTTAATTTACTTAGGTTTTAGTTATGTTAATTAGGTTATCTATTTAGTTAGGAATTTAGATAGGTTTCAAAATTTGCTGAATTTATATGCAAATTTGAACTGGACATGTGATATGTGGATATGTCATGTTTTGGTAAATGATCCGAGTTGCCTATGTTACACCGGAATGTTGATTCATTTCCGTTCCGGTGAATTTCAGGCGCTCGATATGTCCATTTTTTAGCAAAGGTCATGCCGAAATTTCCCGTGAATAAAGGCATGATTTGTGCTACATAGTTGGCATATCGAGTGCTGGCACATAGATTTCTTTTTTATCTCATTTCTCATTTATTCATACTTTTAGAAATAAATGAGGACACTTAATCATAGGAAACATGTCGAACAACGAAGAAACTGGGCCTTCTGACCAAGATGCAGACGAGATGGATTATGAGGGTGAACAAGACTACCTCGACTTTTTGACTGCTAAGCAAGGTTTGCAGGTCCGCCTCGATGATGGTACTGACGCCGACACCGACGCCGACGGCGCCGGCATCAATGGCGGCGCCGAGACCGGTGGGGAAGGTCCTGCCGGGGAAGATACCGGCGCCGATGCCGGTACCGAAAAGAGGCATAAGAAGCAGAGGATACGAAAACCCTAACAAACTAGGGATTGGACGACTTGTGATCACAAAGATGGCACCTGGCAAGTTTGAGCCGTTAGAGCCGGAAGAACCTCGCAAGTGCTATGGGAACCAAGTAGGATGCATCCTACGGGAATGCGCGAGCATCAATGACGATGACTTAAGGAATAAGGAACATTTGACGCAGTTGCTCCTAACGAAGTTGCACAAGAGATTCAAGTTCCCCAATCGGGATGATAACATAGAACAACCGTGGGATGATCCGAAGATGAAAAAGATTAACAATCACGCCATGGGCATGTTCAGCAATGATTTGGCCTCCTGGAAATCGAGGGTGAAACGAGCTATTGAGGCTGAGGAACCCATGTCCAAGATTCTGGAGGAAAATCCGACACTTATGGAAGAGGAGTTCGAAAAGTTCAAGGACACTTGCGCTACCGAGGACGCCAAGGCTAAGGTTGCGAAATTCAATATCCTTCAGCAAAGGAACACGGGGAAGCATCGCCTCGGAAGTCATGGCTACCTCGGTAAAAGGCCCATATGGGATAAGGAGCACACAGAACGAGAAGCCGCGGGTCTCCCAGACCCCTTCGCAAAGTTCACCAACCCCTTGGAGCATGACTTCATCAGGCCCGCTACAAGTGGGAAAAGGAGAAAAAGGTTTTTTACATGGACAAGATCACGAGGAAATTGATTAGACTACTGGAGAAGCAACACCAGCTTGCAGCCGAAAACCCTACTTCTCCGATGAGGCCCAAGTGGGAGACCCCTCTCAATTGGGCCTTGAACGAACTTAAGCGACTCCCTTTGGGCCTGCGGCCGCAATATGGTCGTGTCCACGGCGCTGCAGATGGCGCCACGTGGAAGGTGTTTTACAATGAGGGCCCGAAGGCCAAGAAGCAGAAAAAGAAGTTTAGTCAGGCGGACATCGACGCGGAGGTGAAGCTTGCGGTCGAGGAAAAAGCAGCTGAGGACGCCAAAAAAGTAGCCGAGGACAAATATGAGTTGCTACAGCAGGCAGTCAATGCAGCTATAACTGCCTGCAGAAATGATTTTGCTACTAACTTGGTTCCAGTTATCATCAACTGGACGAAGGAAAATCCCGACAAGACAGTACATGATTTCCCGTTGCCCAGTTTCGTCGGGAGCAACTCCATGAACAACAACACCATCGCACCATCACTTGCTCACGCAACTGGGCCTCCTCTCGCAGCCGCTTCCGCTCATAGCAGCCTGTCCTCAGTCTCTGGCGCGCTTGGTGGGCCTTCGTCTTTGGTTGAGCTCGACGCCGTGACGGTAATTACATGTCGCACCAACATATA
>NC_041380.1:10680244-10700474 GCF_002162155.2 Triticum dicoccoides
GTTTTACGCCACAGACATATGTGTTTGCAGGCGAAAGAAACCCCGTGCACCATACTCTACTTGATCAAACGCCAGAAAGGTGGACGTGGGAAAGGGGATGATAATGAACCCCTTGCAACCCACGTTTCACAACCAGCCGATCCCTGCTGGGCACTTCAGGGTTAGCTTGTCCAGTGTGAAATCGGGGCACAAGGATTTGCCTCCTGCAGTACAGCATGTGGGAGCGGACGACGAGACCCCGCCACGGATTGGAAGCTGCAAGGGTTGGGTGCTGCTATGGCCGAAGAATCTTATTCGTCTGGAGCCGGCCGAGAGCACACCAATAACCACACATCAACAAGCATGTGCGGAGACCACCACCCCACCTACGCAATTACCAGCTCCTGTAGTGCCGGGTGAGAGCGGCGGACGACATGATGAAGGGGGTGCAATAGTGCTGGCTGATGTAATTTGTCCTATAGAACAGAGAATGGATGATGAGACGGAGGTCGACCCTATGGATTTCCTCAATACAAACGCGTATGACTGTGACATAGAATTGATGAGTCAACCATATGATGAATCAGGCTATCAGCTTGCTAATGAGGATATGGATGATATGCCCGGGCAGGAAGGTCGTAGCAGGGATTGCAAAAAGTCTCTCTTCATGAAATCCTCACAGGACACGCCTGAAGATGCCGCCTCAACACAGGCTCAACTATCCCAGCGCGAGGGTCGTACAGTACTTAGCCCGGGAACACTGGGGCAGGGGTTAAGGAAGGGTCAAGAATGTGTGCCCAAGAAAAAGGAGAGAAAGAGATCAGGGAAGATAGCTGCCTCCAAACAAGCAAGAGCACATAGTAGCCAAACGATGCATTCTGAAGAGCGTGTACCCGTGAAAGGTGCGGCCATGTTCCATCTCACGGGCGAGCCGATGCTACCGCCGAAACCACTGGAGGCACTATCAGGGGATCTCAGGAGACTGCACGACCATGTGCTATCGACTGAGAAAACCCTACTAGCCTCAAAGGATCCAGGATATCCGACATACGCGGCTCGTGTGCCTGAGGTGAAGTGCTACGTCGAGACACGACCCGCGGAGGTGTTCTTCCTGCGGTTTGACCATATCTTTGAGATGTTTCTGACAAGGCGGCTCGATTTTACAATCGTCCTCCTTTTTGCGCTACATATGAGCTCTGTCATGAACAGTGAAGAAGTCTCGCAAATCTGTGTGGCGGATCCGTACTACATGCACGAGTCTTTCTTGAGTCTCGACGACTTTGAGCGTGAAACTACTAGGGACTACCTCCAAAACTTCATGGTACAGAATAAGGACCGGGAAATTGTCCTCGTGCCTTATCATCCAAAGTAAGTCAGTTTCGAACAACCCTTTCATACATTTCAATCATTCCTTCTCTCTCTATGGGGAATAATTTGAGGTGTCTTTTCCCCGCAGCAACGGGCGCGCCGTCCTTATCGTTCTTTATCCGCAAGTCTCCCACGCCGTGTATTTTGACCCTTCCAGAGACTATGAGAAAAAAGACTACACCCACATAATGAATATTCTAGATGATGCTCTCCGAGGCTTCAGCTTTAGAGGTGGCCACATGCAGATTAGGAAACAAAGGAACAAGAAGATGGGTTTCGCGCATAAAACTAACTTCTCCTGCATCCAAGTCCCAAAACCAAGCAAGAAGGATGGATTGTACATCCTCCATCTCATGAATCAGTTCAACACGGATCACCAAAAGCTTCGCATGAGAAGCAGAAATGATGATCATATCCACAAGTGGCTAGAATCTCATGGAGAAGCGGATTATAAACTTAGAGATAACTTCTTTCGCATCCAAAGCGACATTGCGACGATCATCATGAAAGAAGTCGTCGATGAGAAGGGGATGTTCCACCACGGCCCTATATCGCGAGCTGACATTCGAACTCGCATAGGCATGCAACGTCTAGACCTCACGCCATTCAAGAAGCTAGGGTCCATCCTCGATGATATGGAAGGATGGAACTTCTAGTGATTTATGATGCCGATGATGATGATATGTGTCGGTTGAACTTGTATACTATTTGTAGTGATGCAACTTTGTGATGTCCACGATCCCTGCCGAACTTGCGTAACGCTACTTTGTTAGTTTGCGTACGATGACCTGCGTACCTCTAGTTAATTAATTTGCATATTGTATGTTGCATCTAGTTGCTAACCCTTTCTTTTTCGGTGTTCTCTAGTATATTTTGTTGCATATATATGATTGTACATCCTCTTCATGAACATGCATCTCTAACAGGTACCTAGTTTCTTGATCGCGAGATGGAACTGCTATGTCGTGTACAAAGGGAAGGTTCCGTGGGTGTACAACGAGTGGCATGAGTGTCAGGCGCAAGTGAATGGGTTCTTGGACGCCAGCCATAAAGGCTTCAAAAGCAGAAAAGAAGGAGAAGCTAGCTACTTGAGGTTCACGCTAGCGCGAGAGAGGACTCGTAACCGCCATCTCATGTACTGCATAGTTCCGTTGTCACTCATAGTGATAGCTCTTCTCGCGTATACCTTTGTTTAGATGGATGACGTTGTAGTTGCAAGTATTCTAGACTTGCATGTATCACTATTTTCGAGATGATGACAATATACCACTTTGTGTTGGATGATGATTATGACGAGACTATTTGTATGTATATGCTATGATCACATTTGTGGTCTCGCAGGCATTTGTATGTGTATCATGATGACATTTGTATGTGCTAAAGATTCTTCTATAAAGCCTGTTCAAATACAAAACAAATATGCTGAAAAAAAACAAAAAACTACTAAAATTAGCAGTAGCGAGTGGAGAAAAGTTAGCAGCAGGGCGGTTGTAGCAGTAGCGCGCACAGGGGAAGCATGCTATAGCTATTAGCAGCAGCGAGGTTCCTTTAAGCGTGCTGCTGCAACACTTGTGTAGCAGTAGCGCAGGTGGACCAGCGCTACTGCTATACGTTAGCTGTAGCGCCTTATTGGTAGCGCGGGTACCCGCGCTGCTGATAGGCCTAAAACCCGCGCTGCTGATAGCCTTTTCCCTAGTAGTGTTATCCCATATGGGCCTTTTACTGAGGTAGACACGGCTTCCGAGGTGATGCTTCCCCGTGTTCCTTTGCTGAAGGCTCTTGAATTTCGTAGCCTTAGCCTTGGCTGCCTCGGTAGCGCAAGTGTCCTTGAACTTTTCGAACTCCTCTTCCGTAAGTGTCGGATTTTCCTCCAAAATCTAGGACAGGGGTTCCTCAGCCTCAATAGCTCGTTTCACCCTCCCTTTCCAGGAGGCCAAATCATTGTTGAACATGCCCATGGCGTGATTGTTAATCTTTTTCATCTTCGGATCATCCCATGGTTGTTCTATGTTATCATCCCGGTCGGGAAAGTTGAATCTCTTGTGCAAGTTCTTCAGGAGCAACTGCATCAAATGTTCTTTACTCCTTAAGTCATCGTCGTTAATGCTCGCGCATTCCCGTAGGATGCATCCTACTTGGTTCCCATAGCACCTGGCGAGGTTCTTCCAGCTCTAATGGCTAAAACTTGCCAGGTGCCATCTTTGTGATCACTAGTTGTCCAATCCCTAGTTTGTTAGGTTTTCTGTAACGCCCTCGATGCGGCTATAGCTCCCATGTGTCGAGGCACGACTTAGAGGCATAACCGCATTGAAAGCAATGTCGCAAGTTAGGCAATCTTGACAACATCCCATGTAATGTAGATAATAAAAGGGGATATACATAGTTGGCTTACACTCGCCACATCAATCAAAGTACATAAATAGCATTACAACATTCAAACACTCATGGCCCGACTATGGCGCCAAAATAAAAGAAAAACCCAACATGCGACAGGGCCCCGATCACCCCAACTGGGCACCACTACTGATCATCAGGGAAAGACACGTAGTATCAGCGTGAGTCCTCGTCGAACTCCCACTTGAGCTCAAGCGCGTCATCTGGAATGGAATCATCAGGCCCTGCATCTGGTTTGGAAGTAATCTGTGAGCCACAGGGACTCAGCAATCTCGCACCCTTGCGATCAAGACTATTTAAGCTTAATAGGAAAGGCAAGGCAATTATGTGGAGCTGCAGCAAGCGACTAGCATATATGGTGGCTATCCTATTCGCAAAAGAGAGCGAGAAGAGGAGGCAAAGCGCGATCGAGTAACTAGAGGGCATCCTGCGGCAAGCATTACTCCAACACCGTGTTCACGTCCCGGACTCCGCCGAGAAGAGACCATCACGGTAACTCACACAGTTGATTCATTTTAATTAAGTTAAGGTTCAAGTTATCTACAACCGGACGTTAACAAATTCCCATCTCCCCATAACCGCGGCCACGGCTTTCGAAAGTTCAAATCCCTGCAGGGGAGTCCCAACTTAGCCTTGACAAGCTCTCACGGTCAACGAAGGAATAGACCTCCTCCTGAGACGTTCCGATTGGACTCGGTATCTCGGTTCTTCAAGACACTTCGACAGGTTAAAACAAATCCAGCAACACCGCCCGAATGTGCCGACAAATCCCGATAGGAGCTGCGCATATCTCGTTCTCAGGGCACAGTCGGATAAGCAATCCGTACAACTAAAACCAGCCCTCGAGTTTCCCCGAGGTGGCACTACAAGGGGCTCTAGGTTGGACCAACACTCAGAGGAGCACTGGCCCGGGGGGTTTAAATAAGATGACCCTCGGGCTCCGGAAACCCAAGGGAAAAAGAGGCTAGGTGGCAAATGGTAAAACCAAGGTTGGGCATTGCTGGAAAAGCTTTAATCAAGGTGAACTATCAAGGGTTTCCCATTATAACCCAACCGCATAAGGAACGCAAAATCCGGGAACATAACACCGATATGACGGAAACTAGGGCGGTAAGAGTGGAACAAAATACTAGGCGAGAGGCCGATCCCTCCACCCTTTACCAAGTATATAGATGCATTAAGATAACATGGCAATATAATGATATCCCAACAAGTAAATAATGTTCCAACAAGGAACGGTCTCCAAACTTCACCTGCAACTAGCAACGCTATAAGAGGGGCTGAGCAAAGCGGTAACATAGCCAATCAACGGTTTGCTAGGACATTGTGGGTTAGAGGTTTGACATGGAAATTTGGGAGGCATGATAACAAAGTGGTATGTATCATATCATAGGCATAGCAAAAGAGCGAGCATCTAGCATAGCAAAGATAGTAGTGATTTCGAGGGTATGATCATCTTGCCTGCAAAGTTGTCAGAGTTGACTGGATCCTCAAAAGCAAACTCAACGGGCTCCTCGTTAGAGAACTCGTCTCCCGGCTCTACCCAAACAAGACAAACAAGCAACAAGGACACAATCAACCACGTGCAAGGCTCAAACAATATGATGCAAAGATGGTATGGTATGCGGGATGCAATATGTGATGCATATGCAAGATTTGACAAGGAATGCATGAACCTGGCCTCAACATGGAAATCCAAGTGTGCCACTGGAAAGGTGAGATGAAATCGCTTGAAAATGATATAAAGAACGCCGGAATCGGAGTTACGGTTTGGAAATGGCAACAATTCAAATATGGCCACGTTCTGCGATTTACAGCAAGTAGCCATCTAAATGCAACAAGATGAACATGCTACAGCACACAAACATGGCATCAAAATACATGGCAGGGATCCATTAATCATGCTTAACAAAAGACTAGCACTGAGCTACGGCCAATTCATCCACTAACAGGTTCAAACAAGCATGGCAAAAATGCATTTGGCAAACAGATCTCAGACTTAGTGAAATTAACACTTGTCTGGAATTTCAGATCAGATAGCACTCTTTGGAGCATGAAAACAATATGCTACAGGACCTGAACATGGCAAAGTAAAGCATGGCATGGAGCTACTCAAAGAGCTTAACAAAAGTCCCTTAGTGTCCTTGAGCCAAAAGGGATCAGAAAATACATTTGCAAGCATGTGAACATGGCAAAAACATAATCAGATCACAGACTTAGTGAAAACTGGAGCATGCTGAAACAGATATCAAGTAGGCATGTTTACGAGCTCGATGCACTCACTACAGAGCATGTCATGACAAAATAAGCATACACCCATCAAGAATACACAAAATACAAGCTAGACATGGCAAGAACAATAACATAGCATGCACGGATCAACTACAACATCCTCGGCAAAATTGCTAACAAGTAGACAATCTACCCAGATTCACGAAATGACAAAAGTAGAGCTCGATTGACTCAAGCTAGGTTGCTCCATAATTGCAAACAGAGACATGGATGGATAGAGCACTACAAGATTAACAAAACATCCTTACTGCTCATCCTCAAAAGAGGCACGGATCACTAGGAAACAACATGAATATATGGCATATTGAGATAAACAGATCAAGGACTTGGTGGAAATGCTAAGTCCCTGAAATCAGCATTAACGAATGCCCCACTTTGCAAGCTTGTGCTAGTCACCACACACATCACAAAAATACATGCTTTGCACCTCTGGAAAGATGGTAAAACATATAACAAAACTCACGAACAGCTCAGGGGCATATGATGCACACAATAATCATGGCAAAAATGACAAATATCTAATTGGAGCAGCAGATCTGACAATTATCTCAAATAGCACTCTTCCAACAGCATTTCGGGCATCAAGATGAACTCAAATGAAAATGATGCAATGATGCGAAATGATGTGCTCTCTGAGGCGAACATTTTGATATGCTATATGCCCAAAACGGAGCTACGGATGAGGAGATCCGACACGATGGACAAGGGCAAAATATTTAGTGTTAGGGACGGAAAGTCAACCGATCCGAAATTTCAGATCTAGATCCGGCCGGCGCGGTTTACGAGGTTTGCTGGAAAATCGTCGGAGTCGCCGGAGATCTTGCCACGGGGAGGATCCGGTCGGAGGAGGAGGCGCGGGCCGGAGTTGGTGGTGGCCGGAGCCTCGCAGCGCAGTCGCGGGCGTGGTCGCGGGCGGCGCCGGCCGGTGAGGAGTGCGGCGGCCTGGCCGCCGGAGTTGAGGCGAGGGGCGGCGAGGGGGTCCGGCCGCCGGAGTTGACGAAGGGTGGCGAGGAGCTCCCTGGCGCGGCGTGGATGAAGGAGGAAGACGCGGTCGGCGCGCGGGCTCGATGGGCCGGACGCGGGCTCTCCGGGCCGCGGCGGGTGGCGGCAGCGCTGACACGTGGAGGCACGGGGGTGGCTGGCCGCGGCATGTCCGGCGCCGGCGGACAATGTCCGGCGCGCGGAGGATCAGATCTAGGGTTTCGGGGAGAAGAAGAAGATGAAAACGGAGGGGGTCTTTAAATAGGCATAGGAGGAGCTAGGAGAGTCCAAATGAGGTGCGGTTTTCGGCCACGCGATCGTGATCGAACGCTCTAGGTGATGGAAAGGGTTTTGGTGGGTTTTGGGCCAAAATGGAGGGGTGTTGGGCTGCAACACACATGAGGCCTTTTCGGTCCCTCGGTTAACCGTTGGAGCATCAAACGAAGTCCAAATGGTACGAAACTTGACAGGCGGTCTACCGGTAGTAAACCAAGGCCGCTTGGCAAGTCTCGGTCCAATCCGGAAATGTTTAATCCCCACACACGAAAGAAAGGTAGAAATGACCACCGGAGGAGAACGGAGCGCCGGAATGCAAAACGGACAACGGGGAAAATGCTCGGATGCATGAGATGAACACGTATGTAAATGCAATGCGCATGATGACATGATATGAGATGCATGACAACGACAACAACACACGGAGACAAAAACCCGAACCCGAGAAAATAAAATAACTTAAGGCTGGAAACGGCAAGAGTTGGATGACATATTAGGTAAATCATATCCGGGGTGTTACATTTTCGTATCCTCTACTTCTTCGGCTTGTTCTTTTCGGTAGCGGCATCGGCGCTGGTACCTTCCCCGCCGGTGTCTTCCTCGCCGGTACCTTTCCCGCCGGTCTCGGCGCCGCCATCGGTGCCGGCGCCGTCGGTGTTGATGTCGGCGTCAGTACCATCATCGAGGCCGACATGCAAACCTTGCTTAGCAGTCAAATAGTCGAGGTACTCTCGTTCACCCTCATAATCCATCTTGTTTGCATCTTGGTCAGAAGGCCCAGTTTTTTCATTGTTCGACATGTTTCCTATGATTAAGTCTCCTCGTTTAATTCAAAAAGTATGGAAAAATGAAAAGTGACATAAAAAAGAAATCTATGTTTGCCAAAAAGAAATCTATCATGCCAAAATGGAATATTCTATATATATATATATATATATATATATATATATATATATATATATATATATATGTTGGTGCGACATGTAATTACCATGACGACGTCAAGCTCAGCCAAAGACGAAGGCCCATCTAGCGCGCCAGAGACTATGGACGGGCAATAGCACCGGTTCGTCAGGCCCTTTAGTGCCGGTTTGGTAACCGGCGCTAAAATGTAGGCACTAAAGCCCCTCCCCCCACTTTAGTACCGGTTCAGCACGAACCGGTGCTAAAGGGCAACCACGTGGCATTAGCCAGCTTCGGGGGAGGGAGCCCTTTAGTACCGGTTGGTGTCACCAACCGGTATTAAAATGTTGGGGGGGGGGTTGGGTTTATGATTTCTTTTTCATTTAATTTTGTGTTTTCCATTTAATTCTTTTTAGTTTGCTGGTATTTTACGATACTACATATTGTACACGTTATGCATATATATAAATAGAATTTCTAGTAGAACCGATCATAATATATATATATATCATTGAATGTCTCACAACCACCATTAATTAATTCACACATATATACACACATGTATATATATACAATTTCTCCTAATTGGTGCCTTCGGAGCCAGTGGCATTAGCCTAGCTAATTTGTGCCTTCGGAGCACGATAACAATTGGAAGTGGTTCATGGGGGCGGTAGCGGGTAATAGTATTCTCCTTTGGGATCTATGACCTGGTCGAGCAAAAATCCCGCTATTTCCTCTTGAATTGCTTCTATGCGGTCCTGTGCTAGGAGCTTATCCCGCACCTCTTTGAACTGTTAAGAAGGAGATCAATATGCATGTGTATTAGTTGTGTGACTAGATATCGATAATGGTGTCAAAATTGTGAATAGTGTTCTGACAATCGATATCATACCCACTCCTGTCTTTGAGATTTGCTCCTTTCGGACGCCATCATGCGAATGTTCTCGCAAACGTAGTATGCACATAGATCATTCCCCGATGCCTGCTTCAGAGCCTTTACGAGAATGGAATTTTGATCAGATAATAATTAATCAAGCATGATAATTAAGGAGATGGTAGCTAGCTAGTACTACTTAATTACTTACCTTGGGTCGATACCATTTCAGACTTTGTTTCCATGGGCCTGGAGTGACCCTGATGAACTTTGCCCAAGCCCTGCCCGCCGACAAAGAAAATGAATAAATGGGTTATTAAATAGTTGTTATCAGGAAATGACGAACTAATTAAATAGGCCGAGATATAGTTAATAATGATTGAAATTACCTGTTGACTATCCCCTTCACGATGTTGTAGTCACTTGCTTTCTTAAGTAGCGAGTCTAGTACTTCAACTGTTCCTTCATCAACTTTAATGATTAACAAGATCCAGTGAAATCTGCATGCACACACGTTTGCATGTCTTAATTAAGCGGGCATATGTAAGGAAAAACAGAATTTGTAGTACAAGATAGTGTGACTCACTGGAAGTTGTAAGGAAGTAGTATATCTTCATTGTATTTGAGTTCCTTGAAGAACTTTAGCATGCTTTCCTCTACACATTTTGCGTGATATGGATCTATTTTCCATGTGTATTCATTAATGGTATTTGGGTCAACGAACCCAATGCCATAGCGTCCACCTTTTTTCATTTCATAAATCTTCATCCTGCATAATACCACAGAAAAGAATATAGTGAGGATAATTACAGGTAATGATTGATCAAAATGATCAGCTAGCTTGAGACTTAAATTACAGAAAGAAATCACTTACAGACAATAGCAACTGACGATAGATTTGTCGAGTTCGTCTTTATTGTATAGCTAAAAAAGTTCTGAATACTCAACGGTCACAGCTTTCTTATGGTAGTAATGCTCCTCGTTGACATTCACCATGAGGGACTCTCAAATCTTGGTGATGTCCATGTACCATTGATGCAATGCATACATTCTCGTTGGGAGCTTATTGACCTCCTCTGGCTCGACCAAAGGATGGCCCCGGGCATATTTCCATTTTATTTCCTCCTCTCTAGTCGGAGACATGGGCTCGATATCGAGGAGCTGTCCAACAGTGATCCCAATCGATTCAGCCTGCGCAATATGCTCCTCGGTTATTACCACATCGCCCACCCCGGGAACGTTAACGGTTTGCCCACTATAATATTGGGCGCGCCTACTCTCATGTGTTGTTGGCACAACAAGTGGGGGGATTGATTGCGCCGCCTGTTCTCCCAGCTGGGGAATGGTTTTACCGCATTTTTTGCCAGCTGATTTGCTCGAGCTCGAGCTAGCCTCTTTCTTTAGACGTGCTCGATTTAACTTCCTGAGGTGGCGCTCATAGTCTGTGTCAACAGGCTTGGGAGCTGGTGGTCTATCCATACGAATGAAGTGGTCAATATTTTCAACAGGCACTTCCTCCCTTGGCGGCGGTGGCGGTTTCGGTGCAAAATAGGCTTCCACCTCGGCCTTCAATATGGCTATGTTTTCCTCCTCGGACTTGTCGTAAGGCCTCTGTGGAAGAGGCGCGAGGCTTGGACCATATTGAAATCTCTTGCCTCCGCCTGTACCTGCAGTACTACCTCGACTTGTACCGCTACGCACCATAGCTGAGGCGGCGAAGACGGCTGACGTGGCTGAGTTGGAGGAGGAGGAGTGGCCTGAAGATGTGCCGGACTTGGAGGAGGAGTGGCCTGAAGCTGTGCCGAACTTGGAGGAGGAGTGGCCTAATGCTTTGCCGGACTTGGAGGAGGAGTGGCCTGAAGATGTGCCGGACTTGGAGGAGGAGTGGCCTGACGCGTTGGTGGACTTGGAGGAGCGGGAGTCTACTGACTCGGTGGAGGACTGCGACAAGGAGTTGGATGACGCGGTGTCGGTGGCCTTCGAAAGATGATGCAATCCTTTCTCTATAGGATGATACGATGGTTGGCCTCTCCTAGTGTGTGCTCATCGTCACCTCCAGGAATGTCAAGCTCTAGCCCCGAATATTGGTCCACCACCTCATCAACCAAGACACGAGCATAGCCCGCTGGAATTGGGTTGCAATGGAAGGTTGCCTCGGGGGGATTTGTAAAAGCAAGGGCGTCCGCCACCTTCATGGATATATTCTCCATTTTGAAGTGTAGCTCGCAGTTAGTGTTCTCCATAATGTCATCCACTGGGTAGCTATCCAGCAATGCGTCGCCCGGGGCGGAACCCACGCTGCTTCTCAGCATGGATGGGAAGGTGCTATCCATTGGTGGATCATCCGCTAGATGCTGAGACCCCCTTTGCTGGCTAAGTGAGTCAATCTGCTCCTGCTGCCACTGGAATTTGATTGCCAAGTCCGCGTGCGCTGATTCTAGGCCTTGAAGGCGTTCATAGTCTAGCTTCCTCTGCTCCTCCTCCATCTTCCTCTTCTTCTCCTCCGCAATCTTCTTTCTCGCACGGGTTCTGTAGTCGGCGTTCCAGTCCGAAAACCCCTCATACCACGGAATAGCGCCCATGCCTCGTGTTGTTCCCGGGTGTTCAGGATTTCCCAGGGCACGTGTAAGCTCGTTGTTCTCTCTGTTGGGCTCGAACAACCCGGATCGAGCCTCTTCTATTGCAACAAGTAGCTTATCTTCAGCTCCGTCCAAACATGCCTTCTTGGAAACTTTGCCTGTCTTTGGGTCCAACTCCCCCCATGCGCATAGAACCAAGTCCTGCACCTGGGGGCCGGCTCAATGTTTCTGGAGTGACACCTGCATCCAGCATCTCTTTCTCAGACTTATCCCACTTAGGCGTTCCCATCGCATAGCCACCTGGCCCCAACTTATGGAACTTCTCCTTTTTTACGGCATTGGCCTTGTTTATTCTCGACCGTTCCTTAGATAATTCCGAATCTTTGAATTTCATGAAATCGTCCCAATGAGCACTTTGGTTCTCTAGTGTTCCCTCAAATACTGGAGTCTTCCTTCCTCCGTTGACGTACTTGGCCCATTCACGAATCTTGTGGTTCTTGAATGCAATCGCCATCTTCCTAAGAGCAGCGTCCTTGACTTTCTCCACATCTGCATTTGTGAAATGATCTGGTAGGGTGAAATGTTCCATGAGCGTTTCCCAAAGAAAATGTTTTTGTCTGTCGTCGACAAAAGTAACTCCTGGACGTGGCTTTGATGGCTCTCTCCATTCTTGAAGGGAGATCGGGAGTTGGTCCTTCACAAGAACTCCGCACTGACGAACGAACTTGTTCGCAATCTTCTTAGGCGTGAATGGTTCTCCATTAGGTCTGATTGCCTCGATATTGTACTTTACGCCCTCCTTCAACTTTTTGTTCGGGCCTCGTTTTGTCCTGTTGCCTGAAGATTTGCTCGATCCGGATGGCTGAAAAAAGAAAGATCGATTCGTTAATATATCTTCAAGTCATTTAAAACATGTGATGATCACCAGATGCCTGCTTATATAAATATATATACCTCGCCGGTCTTTGTTGTTTCAAGATCAACATTTTCTTCGTCATGTTCATAGTTCACGACATCATCAATTCGGTCGTCGCAATCGAATATCATATCACCCTCCCTGGTGTTGTTTAGATATTCGAAGCCGTCATAATCTTCTTCATTCTGATCATCATCTGGCCCGCGAGGATTGCGTATGATATTGAACAGGGCCTCTTCTCCCTCTCTGCCGGTATGGTCCGCCATAGGTTTTGTTTAACTAATCCAGAAGAAATATATTCAAATTACAATGCATGGATGCAATCAATTAATAAGGAAAAACTGAATCAATCATAGTACATAATAAGCATCATCGAATATATTCTCGAATACATCGTCTCGAATAATAGATATAATCTCGAATACATCGTCTCGAATAATAGATATAATCTCGAATACATCGTCTCGAATAATAGATGTAATCTCGAATACATCGCCTCGAATAATATATAATCTCGAATACATCGTCTCGAATATTATATATCGAGTACATCACTGGCTAGGTAGCTAATAAAGATCGAATACTACAGAAGAATCTAGGACACTCGCGATTCCAGCGGCGCGGGCGGTGGACACCCAAAGAGAAGGAACCCTCACAGGATCATAGCTGAAGTGAGATCCCTGAAGAAACTGCCAGGTATTGGAGAACCTGTCGCCCTCTAACGAAACCATGTAGCGATGGACGTGCTCGTCCTCCTCCCTGACACGACGACGTACCACCTCCGGCGGGGCCGGCTCCCTCCGCACCGAAACTGGCCCACCCGAACGCCACCAAACGAGATCAGGGTCGACGACGGGACCCGGGGCCGGGTTCCTCATCAAGCGGCGCACCCCTCCAGGCAGCACGTCCCAGTGGCAGCCCGGCGGAGCCCAGTCCCGGACATGGGTCAGCCGGACGTCGTCGCGGACGGGTCGACGGCGAGGATGCGGGCCGGGCATCGTCGAGAACAAATACTAGCTATATGCCCGCAAAAAGTAACATTTTTTTAATTATTGGATTTTGATAACTAAAATTTCTAACATTTCTATCTATCTATCTATACCTATACTAATTAGGGACTCCCAAGAAATTACCGTTAATCTGGTGGGACCGGATTATTACGGTGTAGATTGACTCACAGAAGAAAAAACAGATGTAACAATTCACATAAGAAAAAAAAACAGATGTATCTCTCTCCCGTAACCTTACTCTCAATCTCTCACGTTACATTGCATTACAAAAGTAAAACTCTGACGTATAGATTGACTCACCGAAGAAAAAACAGATGTAACAATTCACAGAAGAAGAAAAAAAAAACAGATGTATCTCTCTCCCGTAACCTTACTCTCAATCTCTCACGTTACATGCATTACAAAAGTAAAATGCTCATGTATAGATTGACTCACAGAAGAAAAAACAGATGTAACAATTCACAGAAGAAAAAAAAACAGATGTATCTCTCTCCCGTACCTTACTCTCAATCTCTCACGTCACATGCATTAGAAAAGTAAAACTCTCACGTATATCTCTTCAATGAGAAATAAAGATGCCCTAAAAAAACTGAGAAATAAAAAAAAGTATCTCTCTCTCCCAACTATATCAATCTCTCTTCCCTCAAAAAAAACTACATATCACATATCTCTGATTCCATCCGTCTCTTCTCCCCATCTGGCATGTGCCGCCGTTTTCTCTCCCCTCCATGGTGCGCCACGCCGCCACTTAGTACTCCTTCTGCGCCCTGCCTATTCCTGTGTGATGCTCCCAATTACCATTAGGATCTACATAGCATGAGTACTCCCATAATAGGGAGATGAGTGCTCAAAAAATCTGGCGATCAGGACTGAGATGCTTGATACCACTAGAGGCATATGGAATCTCGGTGGAACAAGCTGCCAAGAAAAAGATGTTCTGGTGCAAATTCATACACTGCTCAATGAACTATTCCCTAATTATTGATTCTGTAAGTTCTAATGTACGTATGCATTCTCTACTCTTGCAATTTCTCCATACTCTACTTTCCATGTTCAACATGGTTTCCAATTCGATTCCCTATGTGACACTGAAAAATTTGGAATACAATTTGATTTGGTAGTTTTTATTAGTTTATAAGTGACATTAAAAAAATGAAATACAATTCGAGTAGCTAAATTTTCATTGCATTCAGTCATGTTCATGGTATATTTAACAGTAGTTTATATTATACCTCAGAATGGTCGGCAATGTTAGAGATCGATTCATTATTTGAACTCTTTATGTTAGAAGATTTTGAACAGAGCAGTTTTAGATGTGCTTTCAAGTCTGATTCCATAAAAACTTTGAAATACAATTCGAGTAGCTAAATTTTCATTGCATTCAGTTGTGTTCATTGTATATTTACCAGTAGTTTATATTATACCTCCGAATGGGCAGCAATGTTAGAGATTGATTCATTATTTGCACTCTTTAGGTTAGAAGATTTTGAACAGAGCAGTTTTAGATCTACCTGCGCACATGCCAGCATCTTTGTAGTTTTCTTCTGTTGCACCGTTATACCATGCTTCAGATTTGTAGGTTTCTGCAGGTTGTTAGACAAGTTCTTTCAGACATTCTTCTAATCGCAAGTTCACAACTTCTCCGACTCCCTCACAAGGTTTGTTCTGCGGTTAGATGTAGTTGTCATTTATCATGTAAATGAATGGATTCCCCTCAAAGATATGCAAAGAAGTAGAATGATTAGATGGACTTTAAAAGATAGAGAGAAGCAAGCATTGGGAATCTCATGTTCTCCTTTAATTCATGTTGTCAATATGAGCAAGCTAGCATCACTGCAGTGCATCATGTCCAGGCTATGACTGTCGCAGCCAATTGCTATTACATGGCTGATACAACACTTCAGGGTGCATGTACATGCAACCATACGTGCATTCATGAGTGTTCTGATGTTTTGCTTCTTCTGCAGCCTCACTCCCTCCTTGCGATAGGCACACTCCCACTGTGAGATGGTGCCAAATTTGCGCATAAAGCCTTTGTAGTGGCAATAATTGAGTGCACTGCCCTTTCGATCACCAGTGACGGAATTTTCTTCAATATTTACATCTGATGTAAAGCTTCCCATTGGTCGGGTTATATCCGCCATTTTGGTGCCATTGCGTCGATTAGCACTGATGGCGTACTTTGTTCAGCCTGATCATCAAGTTTCTGTTTTTTCTTGCAGCTGTCATTACAAGATTGTAACCTGACATAAATATGATGAGTTCTTTCATCTTTGTGCATACATCCTATCTGTAGCTTTGGTTCGGTTTAAAATTTATGAGCTATTTTGATTAGTGTCAAGCAACAGTGGATGCCATCAATCATGCAAGTCGTCAGCCACATAGAGGTTTGTTTAACTGCGCCACGATTCATTTATTTGGAGTAAATTACGTTTTGTTTGCAATAGATATTCAGGTATAGTATATTGTTGTTTACTAGAATGCAGTTGGCTGCATCATTTGTATGTGGATAACAAGCACGTCATAGAACATATTTCCGTATCACTATCTTCCGTTAGTACCACCCTGTTTTCCGTAAATAGTACATGTTTCACGTCTGGTGTTTCTGAGATCTCTAAATATCTCTATTCTCTTGGATGGATAGAAACTTCTCCACAATCGATGCATTATTTCATTTAAGTTGCAACCATACAGTTCATGTTCCTTTTTTTTGGTGGGATACAGTTCCTGTTCCTAAGAAGTAAAAAACGCCATCCTGTTTCGCTCTGATCCATATAGTGATTGGTTATACTTTTTAGTGGAATCCATACTGTGAACATGTACGTCAGTTTTTGTGACACTATTTTGCCTTTAGTTGGCCCCATACCTTGGTTTTATTTTCCCTCTATTCGCAAATGGTTTCATCTACCGTGATGTGTTTCTATCAGTGTTCAGATAATACAATGTAAAGTGTATAAGATATATGCCAGGATCCACAATTTTTGTTATATATTAATATAGCAAATATTAGAGAAGTTTGTTTACACTCCTTTTAGGATTATGCCATCCAGATGTTGCACAAAATACTACTGTTCCATATTCCAGGAGAAAAAAATGCATTAATGTATATCTTGCTGCATGTATATATGATCATACTATCTGGAAAATACAATAGACACATAAAAAATATTTGACTGATCCACAACCTGTAATTTTTATTTTTTTCATGCATATTTTGAGACAGTTACATGTATCGCATTTCCATGTTTTTATGTAAATAAGCAGTGTGGTCGGCAGTTCTAGATCATTACCCAATGGGACCAATAGCCATATACGTCTAGGGATACTGTTTGTGCATGACTGATTCCTCTATTTTCAAAATTGATTATATGATGAACTTCATAGCAATATTTACATAGTAACTTCTCACAGAACACATGAGTTTGGTGACATTACTAATGACGATTTTATTTGACATACCACTCACAGAACCCAAGTAATATATGTGACACCCCAGCAAAATCATAAAGCAATATACGGTCAATATGGCTTGCAACATAATACGTATATTGTATTATATATGACCCGTGCGAAGGCACGGGTTGACGACTAGTATAACTAACATTCCTATAACATTTCTAACAATGCTATATAACTAACATTTCTATAACATTTCTAATATTTCTATAACTAAAAAACAGAAAAAAATTATAACATTTCTATATATATAACTAACATTTGTATAACACTTCTAATATTTCTATAACTAAAAAAAAGAAAAATTTCTAACTTTTTTATAACTATTTATAACTAAAAACAGAAAAAATTTCTAACAATTCTAACTATTTTATAACTATTTCTATAACAAAAAAACAGAAAAATTTCTAACAATTCTAACATTTCTAACAATGCTATATAACTAACTATTTCTATAACTAAAGAAAGAAAAATTTCTAAATTTTTTATAACTATTTCTATAACTAAAAAACTAAAAAATGTATGTGTGTGTGTGTGTGTGTGCTCACCGGCGAGGCGAGAGGCGACGGGGGGCGGCGACGGGCGCGGCGACGATGGGGATGGCGACGACGGGGACAGGGACGGGGCAGCGACGATGGGGACGGGCCGGGGCGGCGACGACTGGGACGGGGCGGCGATGACGGGGACGGGGACGACGCGGGACGGGCCGGGACGGCGCGGCGGTGACGACGGGGACAGGGAAGACGGGGCGGCGACGACGGGGACGGGGCGGCGACGAGGGATATGGAGAGGGGGGCGGCGGGCATCGGGCAGAGGAGAAGAAGCAGATGAGAAACTGAAATTTTTGAAGTGTTTAGTTATATATGATGGACCTTTAGTACCGGTTGGAGCCACCAACCAGTACTAAAGGCCTGTTTTGGCCAAGCCAAGCGGCAGGATGCGCACCCCTTTAGTACCGGGTGGTGGCTCCAACCGGTACTAAAGACCCCCCCCCTTTAGTACCGGTTTGAGACACCACCCGGTACTAAAGGGGGTGCGCTGGCGCAGGTGCGGTGTGAAATGTTTAGTCCCACCTCGCTAGCCGAGGGGTGTCCGCACTGGTTTATAAGCCCCAGTGCGGTAGCTCCCTCGAGCTCCTCTCCAAAGCAGGCCTACTAGGCCTAAATGTTCTGTGCTGCCATGTGGGCCTACTGGGCCTTTGCGGGCCTGCATCCTGGGCCAACAACAGGCTGGGTTTCTAGTCGTATGCAGGCCGCTGTGGCACAGTAGGTGGGATTTTTTTATTTTTTTTTGCTTTATTTATTTTTGTTTGAGTTGTTTTTTTGCTGTATTTAGAGTTTCTTTGTGAATATTTTTGCTTTAGGTACAAAAAATTACAAACTTTCTGTTAGTACCGGTAGTTTACAAATTTGAATAGTTTAAATTTTGATTTATTTGAAATTTGTGTGAATCACTAGTTTGTGAATAACTTAACTTTGATAATAGATTTTTCAGTGATTCTTTTTTCTTATGTTTAATATTAGTGTGTTTTATCATTATATTCAATTTGGTAATGCTTAGGTTATTTAAAAAAATGAAATGCCTTTTGTAACGGATGAGTTTTCTTCCGAAACCCTGATACTTCGAAACAGATTGTCCATTTAGTACACGAAGTGCATCCAGTTTTGGCGGTAACCCTCTCTACTTTTTTGCACATGCTATGTGGGTGAAATTATGATACCATTCCAACTTTCAACCTTTTCTGAGTTCATTTGAAATGCTTTTCAATTTCAGGGTCATTTAGCTTAAAAAAATCAGTAAAGGCATGAAAGAATTTGTTTGCACATAAAATATCTTCGCGTTTCAAATGCCAAAACACATAACTACCCTAACTATTACAGAGATTCCCTCCTGGGTGTGAAACACAGAAGAAAGTGATGATAGTGAAGCCGATCACATCCCAGATATTTGGGTGTGAAACTTTTTCTTCGCGTGTGTCCCTTTGCGCCGTAACCATGTAAAATCTTCATCATTTAACAGGATGCTCGGGTCAATATTCACTGTGAATGGAGCAATTTCATCAAACTTTTCATAATCTTCTGACATGTCTGTCTTATCATCCACTCCCACGATGTTTCTCTTCCCAGAAAGAACTATGTGCCGCTTTGGCTCATCGTACGATGCATTCGCTTCCTTATCTTTTCTTTTTCTTGGCTTGGTAGACATGTCCTTCACATAGAACACCTGTGCCACATCATTGGCTAGGACGAATGGTTCGTGTGCATATGCAAGATTATTGAGATCCACTGTTGTCATTCCGTACTGCAGGTCTTCCGTTACCCCTCCTCGTGTCATATTGACCCATTTGCACCGAAACAAAGGGACCTTCAAACCACGTCGATAGTCAAGTTCCCATATGTCCTGTATATAACCATAATATGTTTCCTTTCCTGTCTTGGTTTCTGCATCAAAGCGGACACCACTGTTTTGGTTGGTGCTCTTCTTATCTCGGGCGATCGTGTAAAATATATTACCATTTATCTCGTACCCTTTGAAAATCATTATATTCGAAGATGGTAACTGGGACAGCAAGTACATGTCATCTTCAATAGAGGTGTCATGCATGGTACGTGTCTGCAACCAGCTGGCGAAACTCCTGGTTTGTTCACGTGTAATCCAGTCATCAGACCGCTCCGGGTGTTTGGAGCGTAGCAAATTCTTGTGTTCATCCATATACGGAGCCACCAAGGCAGAATTCTGTAGAACTGTGTAGTGTGCTTCAGTGAGAGAATGCCCGTCCATACATATTATTTGTTCCCCTCCTAGCGTGCCTTTTCCATCCAGTCCGCCCTTATGCCGCGATTCAGGAACACCAATCGGCTTAAGGTCAGGAATAAAGTCAATACAAAACTCAATGACCTCCTCATTTTCATGGCCCTTGGAGATGCTTCCTTCTGGCCTAGCACGGTTATGAACATATTTCTTTAAGACTCCCATGAACCTCTTAAAGGGGAACATATTGTGTAGAAATACATGACCCAAAACGTTAATCTCTTCGCATAGGTGAACTAGGACGTGCGTCATGATGTTGAAGAAGGACGGTGAGAACACCAACTTGAAACTGACAAGACATTGCACCAAATCATTCTCTAACCTTGGTATGATTTCTGGATCGATTACCTTCTGAGAGTTTGCATTGAGAAATGCACATAGCTTCACAATG
>NC_041380.1:10700484-10701256 GCF_002162155.2 Triticum dicoccoides
CTAATCGAACGTTTTCCAGTAGAAGCCCCCTCAATGCAACCGGAAGCAGTTGCGTCATAATCATGTGGCAGTCATGAGAGTTTAGGTTCTGGAACTTTTTCTCTGCCATGTTTATTATTCCCTTTATATTCGACGAGAAGCCAGACGGTACCTTAATACTAAGCAGGCATTCAAAGAAGATTTCCTTCTCTTCTTTGGTAAGAGCGTAGCTTGCATGACCCCGATGTATGCTGTCTTTTCCGTGCATACGTCGCTGGTCCTCCCGTGCCTCGGGTGTATCTTTTGTCTTCCCATACACGCCCAAGAAGCCAAGAAGGGTCACACAAAGATTCTTCGTCACGTGCATCACGTCGATTGCGGAGCGGACCTCTAGGTCTTTCCAATAGGGCAGGTCCCAAAATATAGATTTCTTCTTCCACATGGGTGCGCGTCCGTCAGCGTCATTCGGAACAGGTTGTCCACCAGGACCCTTTCCAAAGACCACCTTCAAATCCTTGACCATATCATGTACATCAGCACCAGTACGGTGGCGAGGCTTTGTCCAGTGATCCGCCTCACCATTGAAATGCTTGCCTTTCTTTCATATGGGATGCCTGCTCGGAAGAAATCGACGATGTCCCAGGTACACATTCTTCTTACTATTAGCCAAATATATACTGTCGCTATCGTCCAAACAGTGCGTGCATGCGCGGTATCCCTTATTTGTCTGTCCTGAAAGGTTACTGAGAGCAGGCCAACACTACTAGGGAAAACCTTATACACAGAATCTTAG
>NC_041380.1:10701266-10702089 GCF_002162155.2 Triticum dicoccoides
AGCAGCGCGGTCTAAAAATAGACGCTACTGCTAATTAGCAGCAACGAGCTTTAGAAAAGAGCGCTGCTAATGACTGAGTAGCAGTAGCGCTCTAGGTGAAAAGAGCGCTACTACTATAATTGCCACGGTGTTGCCTCCAGGCTAGATATAGTAGTAGTGCCCTTCCCGTGGACGCGCTACTGCTAAAGAACTTAGTAGCAGCGGTTTTGCTCAAAACTCGCTGCTGCTAAGTATGACCGCAACTAATTAAGTTTAGTCCCATACTGCTAAGCGAACAAGGTGTTTACCACCTTAAATATGTTGCTTCTCAACCTATCTCGAGCACTTGGTCTTCATTGAATTATATGTGTATGATTTGTGGTTGCAATATGAATCCTCGCCTGTACCTATAAAGGTACAGTGAGGATTCATGTTGACTATTTAGATTATACACAAAAAGATCAATGATGACCAATGTATATTTTTGATGTTTTTACTAAACAAAAGAAATAACTGCTTCCATTAGCAGTAGCGGTTTTCCCCAAAACGTGCTGTAGATAAGTTAGCTATAGCGCGTTTTCTGTACGTGCGCTATTGCTAGTTCGAGTTAACCACCCCCCGGATCAAAATTTCGCTAAGTCCTCCTTTCCCCCCCACCGGCCTGTTCCCCTACTCCCTGTCGCCGTCGCCCGAGCCCGAGCGCGCCTGCGCTCTCGCCGCCGCCGCCGCCCGCCCTCAACCTCACCGCCGCCGCTCTCGACCACACTGTCACCGCCCTCAACCTCACCGCCGCCGCCCTCGACCGAGCCCGCCGAGCCCGCCGCCCAGGACCGCCGCCCTCCCG
>NC_041380.1:10710588-10742806 GCF_002162155.2 Triticum dicoccoides
GCCCTCAACCTCACCGCCGCCGCTCTCGACCACACTGTCACCGCCCTCAACCTCACCGCCGCCGCCCTCGACCGAGCCCGCCGAGCCCGCCGCCCAGGACCGCCGCCCTCCCGATCCCGAGCCCGCCCTCGCCGCCCCTCCGTCGCCGAGCACCTCCCCGCCACCGTCTCTCCCTCTGTAAGCCCCCCACCCCTTCCCAACCCCCTCTCTCTCTGCTTAGTTAGTAGATGATTTTAGTAGTAGTAGATGTTAATTTAGGGTTCATAGATAATGATTTTTAGAAGTAGTGGATATTAATTACTAGTAGTGATGGTAAACTAGTTGTATAATTAGCACTAGTACATGTTAATTAGTAGTAGATGTAGTAGTTAGATGTTAATTAGTAGTAGTAGATGTTCTAGTTTCTCTCTTATAGTAAGTTTATATTTAGTAAGAACTAGTTGAATTAATAGAACTAGTTTAGTTTTAGTTGAACTAGTTAAGTTTTAGTTGAACTAGTATAGTAAGTAAATTAATAACTAGTTGAACTACTTCAGTTTTAGAAAGAACTAGTTTTTTTTCTTTTTATACTAAGTTTATATTTAGTAAGAACTAGTTGAATTAATAGAACTAGTTGAATTAATAAAACTAGTTGAACATGCCATATTTGCTGTTATTTTTTAGTTTAAGCAATTATTTCATGTTTTGGTTACACCTCCGAGTGGCCTATGTTTTGCCGGAGTGTTGATTAATTTCCGTTCTGGCAAAATTCAGGCGCTCGATATGTCTTTTTTTAGCAAAGGTCATGCCGGATTTTTCCGTGAATTCTGGCATGACTTGTGCTAGAATATGTACAAGTTTAATCTTTGAATTATGAACGTAGGAAATGTCGTACTCGGACGACGACAGTCTCCCGGGGGAGTGCAGTTGGTTCCACGATGATCGAGGTATGTGCGACAGGTTCGTTCAGCTGGATGAAGATCGGCGCTTCAGCATTAAGCTGGAGGAGACCTTCAATGTTGAAACGGTACGCAACAACGACAAGTGTTTTTTCGTAATTAAGCATGACTTCAACTATTTCAACGTCTAATTTTCATCTTTTACAATTCAACTAGCTTATCCCATGCCATGCTAGACGCTATGTCTTGGAGAGGATGGGTTTTGAAGACCATGAAAATTTTCAAACAAAGAAAATACACCTAAGGACCCATCATGATATCGATTTTGAAGTAAATCTGTACAATTCTCAGAGCGTAACCCATTTTGGTTGCCAAAATTGGGAAGCACTTTGCAAAATGTATGGTTTTGATGAGGGTATGATTGTCAGCATGGATCTTGGTGATCCTGACATCGAGCAAGACAATATGGACATTTGGGTCCTTGTTGATACGCTTCCGATTCTACCGCAATGTGAGTTTCTCAAACATAGTTATTAACTAATTTATATTGTTTATTTTAAAATAGTTGACAGCTTATTTCCATTGATAGCTTATTTTGAATCTTCAAAGAATATGCAGAAGATGGTAGACAAAACCCACTACACTGATGGCTCCGAATTAACTTATAAGGAGAAAAATCATCTGATTGCTTATTGTACTTTTTTTGAGAATTACAATACCTATTATCGAACTCCTCCAAATTATGGTGAATACGTGCCACTAGTGCATGTGTTGAACCACGATAACTTCTATGGAGATACCCTGGTAAGATATTTTACTATTACGGCATCCGTGCATCTTTTGCATACTTCTAAAACAAGTACATCATTGCTAACTATGAAGTTATTACTATGTTTTTCAACAGAAAATCCCGATGGATTGTGTGCCTCATCTGATGTATTACAATGGTCGCCTTGAAGTTCTGAACCTACAGCCAGGTCATCCTACGGATCTCACCTATGCATATCGAATTTCTGAAACCGGTGAACACATGCTAATCAAAGAGTGGAAAACATGTTTGGACATTCGTAAGGAGGTTCTTGGAAGCAACATTAAGCGAAAGGCAAGAATTGGAGACAGGATAATCTGCATTCTCCATAATATTTTGTTTTTTGCTACTTTACCTTAGAGAATATAGTAGGTCCTAAGAGAATGTAGTAGGTCCTATGAGGTATAATATGTTTATTATGTGATACAATGTGTTAGAGTTGAAGATGTGAGGAGTACTTGTGATTACGACTAGTGACCAATCATATGATGATGATGATGATAAGTTGTTAATGATATGATGATGATGATGATATTTATTATATCATTGGGTGAAAGAACCGCGGATTAGTTTCAAGTGGATGTCTGTCCACTTGAAACTAGTCCACACGGTTCTTTCACCCCGTGATGTAATAACTCATTATGATGTAAAAACAATTTGTAAATTCCTGTTGTATGAAAATTTGTGTAAAGGTGTACGAATACAACATGAAATAAAAAAAATACGAAATAATAGTAGCGGCGCGGGCAGAGAGAAGCGCTACTACTAATTACCAGCAGCGCTCCTCCTGGAACTCGCTGCTACTAAGTCGATTTAGCCGTAGCGTGGGTGGAGGCACGCTACTGCTATTCGTTAGCTGTAGCGCCTTATCAGTAGCGCACCACCCCGCGCTACTGATAGGTCTAAAACCCGCGCTGCTGCTAGCCTTTTCCCTAGTAGTGCAATCATTGATGGTCACGAACAGCAACACCTTTAGGTCAAATTCTTCCCCCATGTGCTCATCCCACGCACGTACACCTGCTCCATTCCACAGTTGTAGGAGTTCTTCAACTAATGGCCTTAGGTACACATCAATGTCGTTGCCGGGTTGCTTAGGGCCTTGGATGAGCACTGGCTGTTGGAAATATGCCCTAGAGGCAATAATAAAAGTATTATTATTATATTTCCTTGTTCATGATAATTGTCTTTTATTCATGCTATAACTGTATTATCCGGAAATCGTAATACACGTGTGAATACATAGACCACAATATGTCCCTAGTGAGCCTCTAGTTGACTAGCTCGTTGTGATCAACAGATAGTCATGGTTTCCTGGCTATGGACATTGGATGTCGTTGATAATGGGATCACATCATTAGGAGAATGATGTGATGGACAAGACCCAATCCTAAGACTAGCACAAAAGATCGTGTAGTTCATTTGCTAGAGCTTTGCCAATGTCAAGTATCTCTTCCTTCGACCATGAGAGCGTGTAACTCCTGGATACCGTAGGAGTGCTTTGGGTGTATCAAACGTCACAACATAACTGGGTGACTATAAAGGTGCACTACAGGTATCTCCGAAAGTATCTATTGTTTTATGTGGATCGAGACTGGGATTTGTCACTCCGTGTAAACGGAGAGGTATCTCTGGGCCCACTCGGTAGGACATCATCATATGCGCAATGTGACCAAGGAGTTGATCACGGGATGATGTGTTACGGAACGAGTAAAGTGACTTGCCGGTAACGAGATTGAACAAGGTATTGGATACCGACGATCGAATCTCGGGCAAGTAACTGAAGGAAATATGCCCTAGAGGCAATAATAAAGTTATTATTTATTTCCTTATTTCATGATAAATGTTTATTATTCATGCTAGAATTGTATTAACCGGAAACATAATACATGTGTGAATACATAGACAAACATAGTGTCACTAGTATGCCTCTACTTGACTAGCTCGTTAATCAAAGATGGTTATGTTTCCTAACCATGAACAATGAGTTGTTATTTGATTAACGAGGTCACATCATTAGTTGAATGATCTGATTGACATGACCCATTCCATTAGCTTAGCACACGATCATTTAGTATGTTGCTATTGCTTTCTTCATGACTTATACATGTTCCTATGACTATGAGATTAAGCAACTCCCGTTTGCCGGAGGAACACTTTGGGTGCTACCAAACGTCACAACGTAACTGGGTGATTATAAAGGAGCATTACAAGTGTCTCCAAAGGTAGATGTTGGGTTGGCGTATTTCAAGATTAGGATTTGTCACTCCGATTGTCGGAGAGGTATCTCTGGGCCCTCTCGGTAATACACATCACATAAGCCTTGCAAGCATTACAACTAATATGTTAGTTGTGAGATGATGTATTACGGAACGAGTAAAGAGACTTGGCGGTAACGAGATTGAACTAGGTATTGGATACCGACGATCGAATCTCGGGCAAGTAACATATCGATGACAAAGGGAACAACGTATGTTGTTATGCGGTCTGACCGATAAAGATCTTCGTAGAATATGTAGGAGCCAATATGGGCATCCAGGTCCCGCTATTGGTTATTGACCGGAGACGTGTCTCGGTCATGTCTACATTGTTCTCGAACCCGTAGGGTCCGCATGCTTAAGGTTTCGATGACAGTTATATTATGAGTTTATGCATTTTGATGTACCGAAGGTTGTTCGGAGTCCCGGATGTGATCACGGACATGACGAGGAGTATCGAAATGGTCGAGACATAAAGATTGATATATTCGAAGCCTATGTTTGGACATCGGAAGTGTTCCGGGTGAAATCGGGATTTTACCGGAATACCGGGAGGGTTACCGGAACCCCCCGGGAGCTATTTGGGCCATAGTGGGCCTTAGTGGAAAAGAGAAGGGGCTGCCCTAGATGGGCTGTGCGCCCCCCCCCTTCCCCTAGTCCTATTAGGACTAGGAGAGGTGGCCGGCCCCCTCCTCCTCTTTTCCCCTGCGAGGAATCCTAGTTGGACTTGGATTGGAGGGGGAATCCTACTCCCAGAGGGAGTAGGACTCTCCTGCGCCTCCCCCCCTTGGCCGGCCAGCCTCCCCTCCTCTCCTCCTTTATATACGGAGGCAGGGGCACCTCTAAACACACAAGTTGACACAAGTTGATCCACGTGATCTATTCCTTAGCCGTGTGCGGTGCCCCCTGCCACCATATTCCTCGATAATACTGTAGCGGAGTTTAGGCGAAGCCCTGCTGCTGTAGTTCATCAAGATCGTCACCACGCCGTCGTGCTGACGAAACTCTTCCCCGACACTTTGCTGGATAGGAGTCCGGGGATCGTCATCGAGCTGAACGTGTGCTCGAACTCGGAGGTGCCGTAGTTTCGGTGCTTGATTGGTTGGATCGAGAAGACGTACGACTACTTCCTCTACGTCGTGTCATCGCTTCCGCAGTCGGTCTGCATTGGGTACGTAGAAAATACTCTCCCCCTCGTTGCTATGCATCACATGATCTTGCGTGTGCGTAGGAAATTTTTGAAATTACTACGTTCCCCAACAGTGGCATCCGAGCCTAGGTTATTTATGTTGATGTTATATGCACGAGTAGAACACAAGTGAGTTGTGGACGATACAAGTCATACTGCCTACCAGCATGTCATACTTTGGTTCGGCGGTATTGTTGGACGAGACGACCCGGACCAACCTTACGCGTACGCTTACGCGAGACCGGTTCCCTCGACGTGCTTTGCACAGAGATGGCTTGCGGGCGACTGTCTCTCCAACTTTAGTTGAACCGAGTATGGCTACGCCCGGTCCTTGAGAAGGTTAAAACGGAGTCTATTTGACAAACTATCGTTGTGGTTTTGATGCGTAGGTGAGATTGGTTCTTACTTAAGCCCGTAGCAGCCACGTAAAACATGCAACAACAAAGTAGAGGACGTCTAACTTGTTTTTGCAGGGCATGTTGTGATGTGATATGGTCAAGGCATGATGCTGAATTTTATTGTATGAGATGATCATGTTTTGTAACCGAGTTATCGCAACTGGCAGGAGCCATATGGTTGTCGCTTTATTGTATGCAATGCAATCGCGATGTAATGCTTTACTTTATTACTAAACGGTAGTGATAGTCGTGGAAGCATATGATTGGCGAGACGACAACGATGCTACGATGGAGATCAAGGTGTCGCGCCGGTGACGATGGTGATCATGACGGTGCCTCTGGAGATGGAGATCACAAGCACAAGATGATGATGGCCATATCATATCACTTATATTGATTGCATGTGATGTTTATCTCTTTATGCATCTTATCTTGCTTTGATTGACGGTAGCATTATAAGATGATCTCTCACTAAATTATCAAGAAGTGTTCTCCCTGAGTATGCACCGTTGCGAAAGTTCTTCGTGCTGAGACACCACATGATGATCGGGTGTGATAGGCTCTACGTTCAAATACAATGGGTGCAAAACAGTTGCGCACGCGGAATACTCAGGTTATACTTGACGAGCCAAGCATATACAGATATGGCCTCGGAACACGGAGACCGAAAGGTCGAGCGTGAATCATATAGTAGATATGATCAACATAGTGATGTTCACCAATGAAACTGCTCCATCTCACGTGATGATCGGACATGGTTTAGTTGATTTGGATCACGTGATCACTTAGAGGATTAGAGGGATGTCTATCTAAGTGGGAGTTCTTAAGTAATATGATTAATTAAACTTTAATTTATCGTGAACTTAGTCCTGGTAGTATTAGCATATCTATGTTGTAGATCAATAGCTCGCGTTGTTGCTTTCATATGTTTATTCTGATATGTTCCTAGAGAAAATTGTGTTGAAAGATGTTAGTAGCAAAGATGCGGATTGGATCCGTGATCTGAGGTTTATCCTCATTGCTGCACAGAAGAATTATGTCCTTAATGCACCGCTAGGTGACAGACCTATTGCAGGAGCAGATGCAGACGTTATGAACGTTTGGCTAGCTCAATATGATGACTACTTGATAGTTATGTGCACCATGCTTTATTGCTTAGAATCGGGACTTCAAAGATGTTTTGAACATCATGGACCATATGAGATGTTCCAGTAATTGAAGTTAATATTTCAAGCAAATACCCGAGTTGAGAGATATGAAGTCTCCAACAAGTTCTATAGCTAAAAGATGGAGGAGAATCGCTCAACTAGTGAGCATGTGCTCAGATTGTCTGGGTACTTCAATCG
The DNA here is from genome assembly GCF_002162155.2 of Triticum dicoccoides. Classification (NCBI taxonomy): domain Eukaryota; kingdom Viridiplantae; phylum Streptophyta; class Magnoliopsida; order Poales; family Poaceae; genus Triticum; species Triticum dicoccoides. The sequence goes on from NC_041380.1 coordinate 10,717,463, forward strand.
CTTGAATCAAGTGGGAGTTAATCTTCCAGATAAGATAGTGATTGACAGAATTCTCTAGTCACCATCACTAAGTTACTGAACTTCGTGATGAACTATAGTATGCAAGGGATGACGAAAACGATTCCCGAGCTCTTCGTGATATTGAAATCGACGAAGGTAGAAATCAAGAAAGAGCATCAAGTGTTGATGATTGACAAGACCACTAGTTTCAAGAAAAGGGCAAAGGGAAAGAAAGGGAACTTCAAGTGGAAAGACAAGTAAGTTGTCACTCCTGCGAAGAAGCCCAAAGTTGGACCATAGCCTGAAACTGAGTGCTTACACTACAAAGGAAATGATCACTGGAAGCGGAAATGCCCTGAATATTCGGTAGATAAGAAGGATGGCAAAGTGAACAAGGATATATTTGATATACAGGTTATTGATGTGTGCCTTGCTAGTGTTTATAGTAGCCCCGGAGTATTTGATACTTGTTCGGTTGCTAAGATTAGTAACTCGAAACTGGAGTTACAGAATAAACAGAGACTAGTTGAAGGGGAAGTGACGATGAGTGTTGGAAGTAGTTCCAAGATTGATATGATCATCATCGAACACTCCCTATACTTTCGGATTAGTGTTAAACCTAAATAAATGTTATTTGGCGTTTACGTTGAGCATGAATATGATTTGATCATGTTTATTGCAATACGGTTATTCATATAAAATCAGAGAATAATTGTTGTTCTGTTTACATGAATAAGACCTTCGATGGTTATACACCCAATGAAAATAGTTTGTTGGATCTCGATCGTAGTGATACACATATTCATAATATTGATGCCAAAAGATGCAAAGTTAATAATGATAGTGCAACTTATTTGTGGCACTGCCGTTTGGGTCATATCGGTGTAAAGCGCATGAAGAAACTTCATAAAGATGAATTTTTGGAATCACTTGGTTATGAATCATTTGATGCTTGCGAACCATGCCTTTTGGGCAAGATGACTAAAATGCCGTTCTCCGGAACAATGAAGCAAGCAACAGATTTATTGGAGATCATACATACTGATGTATGTGGTCCGGTGAATATTAAGGCTTGCAGCAGGTATCATTATTTTCTGACCTTCACAGATGATTTGAGCAGATATGGGGATATCTACTTGATGAAACATAAGTCTGAAATAATTGAAAGGTTCAAAGAATTTCAGAGTGAAGTGGAAAAATCATCGTAACAAGAAAATAAAGTTTCTGCGATCTGATCACGGAGACGAATATTTGAGCTACGAGTTTGGTCTTCAATTAAAACAATGTGGAATAGTTTCACAGCTCACGCCACCTGGAACACCACAATGTTATGGTGTGTCCGAACGTCGTAACCGCGCTTTATTGGATATGGTGCAATCTATGATGTCTCTTATTGATTTACTATTGTCGTTTTGGGGTTATGCATTAGAGACAGCTGCATTCACGTTAAAAAGGCACCATCTAAATCCGTTGAGACGACACTATATGAACTATGGTTTAGCAAGAAACCCAAGTTGTCGTTTCTTAAAGTTTGGGGCTGCGATGCTTATGTGGAAAAGTTTCATCCTGATAAGCTCGAACCCAAATCGGAGAAGTGCGTCTTCATAGAATACCCAAAGGAAATTGTTGGGTACACCTTCTATCACAGATCCGGAGGCAAGATATTCGTTGCTAAAAATGGATCCTTTCTGGAGAAGGAGTTTCTCTCGAAAGAAGTGAGTGGGAGGAAAGTAGAACTTGATGAGGTAACTGTACCTGCTCCCTTATTGGAAAGTAGTTCATCACAGAAATCAGTTCATGTGACAAATACACCAATTAGTGAGGAAGCTAATGATATTGATCATAAAACTTCAGATCAAGTTACTACAGAACCTCGTAGGTCTTCCAGAGTAGGATCTGCACCAGAGTGGTGTAGTAATCATGTTCTGGAAGTCATGTTACTAGATCATGATGAACCTACGAACTATGAGGAAGCGATGATGAGCCCAGATTCCGCGAGATGGCTTGAGGCCATAAAATCTGAGATATGATCCATGTATGACAACAAAGTATGGACTTTGATTGACTTGCTCGATGATCAGCAAAGCCATGTTAAATAAATGGATCTTCAAGAGGAAGACGGACACTGATAGTAGTGTTACTATCTACCAAGCTCGACTTGTTGCGAAAGTTTTTCAACAAGTTCAAGGTGTTGAATACGATGAGGTTTTCTCACTCGTATCGATGCTTAAGTCTATCTGAATCATGTTAGCAATTGCCACATTTTATGAAATCTGGCAAATGGATGTCAAAACTGCATTCCTTAATGGATTTATTGAAGAAGAGTTGTATATGATGCAACCAGAAGGTTTTGTCAATCCTAAAGGTGCTAACAAAATGTGCAAGCTCCAGCGATCCATCTATGGACTGGTGCAAGCATCTCGGAGTTGGAATATACGCTTTGATAAGTTGATCATAGCATATAGTTTTATATGGACTTACGATGAAGCCTGTATTTACAATAAAGTGAGTGGGAGCACTACAGCCTTTCTGATTAGTATATGTGAGTGACATATTGTTGATCAGAAATGATGTAGAATTTTTCTGCAAAGCATAAAGGAGTGTTTTAAAGGATTTCTTTAAAAAGAAAAAAACCTCAGTAAAAGCTGCTTATATATTGAGCATCAAGATCTATTCAGATAGATCAAGACACTTGATAAGTTTTTTCAATGAGTACATACCTTGACAAGATTTTGAAGTAGTTCAAAATGGAACAGTCAAAGAAAAGGTTTCTTGCCTGTGTTACAAGGTGTGAAGTTGAGTAAGACTCAAAGCCCGACCACGACAGAAGATAGAAAGAGAATGAAAGTCATTCCCTATGCCTCAGTCATAGGTTCTATAAAATATGCCATGCTGTATACCAGATCTATTGTATGCCCTACCACTGAGTTTGGCAAGGGAGTACAATAGTGATCTAGGAGTAGATCACTGGACAGCGGTCAAAATTATCCTTAGTGGAATAAGGATATGTTTCTCGATTATGGACGTGACAAAAAGGTTCGTCGTAAAGGGTTACGTCGATGCAAGTTTTTGACACTAATCCAGATGATTCTAAGTCTCTATCTGGATACATATTGAAAGTGGTAGCAATTAGCTAGAGTAGCTCCATGCAGAGCATTGTTGACATAGAAATTCGCAAAATACTTACAGATCTGTATGTGACAGACCCGTTGACTAAAATTATCTCACAAGCAAAACATGATCACACCTTAGTACTCTTTGGGTGTTAATCACATAGCGATGTGAACTAGATTACTGACTCTAGTAAACCCTTTGGGTGTTGATCACATATCGATGTGAACTATGGGTGTTAATCACATGGTGATGTGAACTATTGCTATTAAATCACATGGCGATGTGAACTAGATTATTGACTCTAGTGCAAGTGGGAGACTGAAGGAAATATGCCCTAGAGGCAATAATAAAGTTATTATTTATTTCCTTATTTCATGATAAATGTTTATTATTCATGCTAGAATTGTATTAACCGGAAACATAATACATGTGTGAATACATAGACAAACAGAGTGTCACTAGTATGCCTCTACTTGACTAGCTCGTTAATCAAAGATGGTTATGTTTCCTAACCATGAACAATGAGTTGTTATTTGATTAACGAGGTCACATCATTAGTTGAATGATCTAATTGACATGACCCATTCCATTAGCTTAGCACACGATCGTTTAGTATGTTGCTATTGCTTTCTTCATGACTTATACATGTTCCTATGACTATGAGATTATGCAACTCCCGTTTGCCGGAGGAACACTTTGGGTCCTACCAAACGTCACAACGTAACTGGGTGATTATAAAGGAGCATTACAAGTGTCTCCAAAGGTAGATGTTGGGTTGGCGTATTTCGAGATTAGGATTTGTCACTCCGATTATCGGAGAGGTATCTCTGGGCCCTCTCGGTAATACACATCACATAAGCCTTGCAAGCATTACAACTAATATGTTAGTTGTGAGATGATGTATTACGGAACGAGTAAAGAGACTTGGCGGTAACGAGATTGAACTAGGTATTGGATACCGACGATCGAATCTCGGGCAAGTAACATACCGAGGACAAAGGGAACAACGTATGTTGTTATGCGGTCTGACCGATAAAGATCTTCGTAGAATATGTAGGAGCCAATATGGGCATCCAGGTCCCGCTATTGGTTATTGACCGGAGACGTGTCTCGGTCATGTCTACATTGTTCTCGAACCCGTAGGGTCCGCGCGCTTAAGGTTTCGATGACAGTTATATTATGAGTTTATGCATTTTGATGTACCTAAGGTTGTTCGGAGTCCCGGATGTGATCACGGACATGACGAGGAGTCTCGAAATGGTCGAGACATAAAGATTGATATATTGGAAGCCTATGTTTGGACATCGGAAGTGTTCCGGGTGAAATCGGGATTTTACTGGAATACCGGGAGGGTTACCGGAACACCCCGGGAGCTATTTGGGCCATAGTGGGCCTTAGTGGAAAAGAGAAGGGGCTGCCCTAGATGGGCTGCGCGCCCCCCCCCTTCCCCTAGTCCTATTAGGACTAGGAGAGGTGGCCGGCCCCCTCCTCCTCTTTTCCCCTCCGAGGAATCCTAGTTGGACTTGGATTGGAGGGGGAATCCTACTCCCAGAGGGAGTAGGACTCTCATGCGCCTCCCCCCCTTGGCCGGCCAGCCTCCCCTCATCTCCTCCTTTATATACGGAGGCAGGGGCACCTCTAAACACACAAGTTGACACAAGTTGATCCACGTGATCTATTCCTTAGCCGTGTGCGGTGCCCCCTGCCACCATATTCCTCGATAATACTGTAGCGGAGGTTAGGCGAAGCCCTGCTGCTGTAGTTCATCAAGATCGTCACCACGCCGTCGTGCTGACGAAACTCTTCCCCGACACTTTGCTGGATCGGAGTCCGGGGATCGTCATCGAGCTGAACGTGTGCTCGAACTCGGAGGTGCCGTAGTTTCGGTGCCTGATTGGTTGGATCGAGAAGACGTACGACTACTTCCTCTACGTCGTGTCATCGCTTCCGCAGTCGGTCTGCGTTGGGTACGTAGACAATACTCTCCCCCTCGTTGCTATGCATCACATGATCTTGCGTGTGCGTAGGAAATTTTTGAAATTACTACGTTCCCCAACAGTAACATACCGATAGACAAAGGGAATTGAATACGGGATTGATTAAGTCCTTGACATCGTGGTTCATCCGATGAGATCATCGTGGAACATGTGGGAGCCATCATGGGTATCCAGATCCCGCTGTTGGTTATTGACCGGAGAACGTCTCGGTCATGTCTACATGTCTCCCGAACCCGTAGGGTCTACACACTTAAGGTTCGATGACGCTAGGGTTATAAAGGAAGTTTGTATGTGGTTACCGAATGTTGTTCGGAGTCCCGGATGAGATCCCGGACGTCACGAGGAGTTCCGGAATGGTCCGGAGGTAAAGATTTATATAAGGGAAGTCCTATTTTGGCCACCGGAAAATGTTCGGGATTTTTCGGTATTGTACCGGGAAGGTTCTAGAAGGTTCCGGAGTGGGGCCCACCTACATGGGGGGACCCACATGGACGTGGGTAGTGGGGGCAAGGCCCCACACCCCTGGTCAAGGCGCACCAAGATCCCCCCTTAGAAGGAATAAGATCATATCCCGAAGGGATAAGATCAACATCCCTAAAAAGGGGGGATAACAATCGGTAGGGAAGGAAATAATGAGATTTCTTTCCTCCCACCTTGGCCAACGCCCCAATGGACTTAGAGGGCAAGAAACCAGCCCCTCCACCCCTATATATAGTGGGGAGGCGCATGGGAGCTATACACGAAGTTCTGGCACAGCCCTACCTCTCTCCCTACTCCTCCTCTCCCATGGTGCTTGGCGAAGCCCTGCTGGATTGCCACGCTCCTCCACCACCACCACGCCGTTGTGCTGCTGTTGGATGGAGTCTTCCTCAACCTATCCCTCTCTCCTTGCTGGATCAAGGCGTGGGAGACGTCACCGGGCTGTACGTGTGTTGAACGCGGAGGTGCCGTCCGTTCGGCACTAGGATCATCGGTGATTTGAATCATGACGAGTACGACTCCATCAACCCCGTTCACTTGAACGCTTCCGCTTAGCGATCTACAAGGGTATGTAGATGCACTCTCTTTCTACTCGTTGCTGGTCTCTCCATAGATAGATCTTGGTGACACGTAGGAAAATTTTGAATTTCTGCTACGTTCCCCAACAGTGGCATCATGAGCTAGGTCTATTGCGTAGATTCTTTGCACGAGTAGAACACAAAGTAGTTGTGGGCGTTGATGTTGTTCAATATGCTTACCGTTACTAGTCCAATCTTGTTTCGACGGTATTGTGGGATGAAGCGGCCCGGACCGACCTTACACGTACTCTTACGTGAGACAGTTTCCACCGATTGACATGCACTTGGTGCATAAGGTGGCTAGCGGGTGCCAGTCTCTCCCACTTTAGTCGGAACGGATTCGATGAAAAGGGTCCTTATGAAGGGTAAATAGCAATTGGCATATCACGTTGTGGTCTTGCGTAGGTAAGAAACGTTCTTGCTAGAAACCCATAGCAGCCACGTAAAACATGCAACAACAATTAGAGGACGTCTAACTTGTTTTTGCAGGGTATGCTATGTGATGTGATATGGCCAAGAAGAATGTGATGAATGATATGTGATGTATGAGATTGATCATGTTCTTGTAATAGGATTCACGACTTGCATGTCGATGAGTATGACAACCGGCAGGAGCCATAGGAGTTGTCTTTATTTATTGTATGACCTGCGTGTCATTGAAGAACGCCATGTAAACTACTTTACTTTATTGCTAAATGCGTTAGTCATAGAAGTAGAAGTAGTCGTTGGCGTGACAACTTCATGAAGACACGATGATGGAGATCATGATGATGGAGATCATGGTGTCAAGCCGGTGACAAGATGATCATGGAGCCCCGAAGATGAAGATCAAAGGAGCTATATGATATTGGCCATATCATGTCACTACTCTATTTGATTGCATGTGATGTTTATCATGTTTATGCATCTTGTTTGCTTAGAACGACGGTAGTAAATAAGATGATCCCTTACAAAATTTCAAGAAGTGTTCTCCCCTAACTGTGCACCGTTGCTACAGTTTGTCGCTTCTAAGCACCACGTGATGATCGGGTGTGATGGATTCTTACGTTCACATACAACGGGTGTAAGACAGTTTTACACAGCGAAAACACTTAGGGTTAACTTGACGAGCCTAGCATGTGCAGACATGGCCTCGGAACACGGAGACCGAAAGGTCGAGCATGAGTCGTATGGTAGATACGATCAACATGAAGATGTTCACCGATGATGACTAGTCCATCTCACGTGATGATCGGACACGGCCTAGTTGACTCGGATCATGTGATCACTTAGATGACCAGAGGGATGTCTATCTAAGTGGGAGTTCATAAGATGAACTTAATTATCCTGAACATAGTCAAAAGACCTTTTGCAAATTATGTCGTAAGCTCGCGCTTTAGTTCCACTGTTTAGATATGTTCCTAGAGAAAATATAGTTGAAAGTTGATAGTAGCGATTATGCGATCCGTAGAAAGCTTATGTCCTTAATGCACCGCTCAGTGTGCTGAACCCCAACGTTGTTTGTCGATGTTGCGAACATCAGACATACACGTTTTGATAACTACGTGATAGTTCAATTAAATGGTTTAAGTAGAGGCACCAAAGACGTTTTCGAAACATCGCGGAACATATGAGATGTTTCGAGGGCTGAAATTGGGATTTCAGGCTCGTGCCCACGTTAAGAGGTATAAGACCTCCGACGATTTTCTTAGCCTGCAAACTAAGGGAGAAAAGCTCAATCGTTGAGCTTGTGCTCAGATTGTCTGAGCACAACAATCACTTGAATCGAGTGGGAGTTGATCCTCCAGATGAGATAGTGATGTTTCCCCAAAGTCATTGCCACCAAGCTGCTAGAGCTTCGTGATTAACTATAACATATCAGGGATAGATATGATGATCCTTGAAATATTCATGATGTTTGACACCGCGAAAGTAGAAATCAAGAAGGAGCATCAATTGTTGATGGTTGGTGAAACCACTAGTTTCAAGAAGGGCAAGGGAACAAAGGGATACTTCATGAAACCGCAATTCAGCTGCTGCTCTAGTGAAGAAACCCAAGGTTGAACCCAAACCCGAGACTAAGTGCTTCTGTAATAAGGGGAACAGCCACTGGAGCAGCATTACCCTAGATACTTGGTAGATGAGAAGGCTGGCAAGGTCGATAGAAGTATATTGGATATACATTATGTTAATGTGTACTTTACTAGTACTCCTAGTAGCACCAGGGTATTGGATACCGGTTCGGTTGCTAAGTGTTAGTAACTCGAAATAAAAGCTACGGAATAAACGGAGACTAGCTAAAGGTGAGCTGACGATATATGTTGGAAGTGTTTCCAAGGTTGATATGATCAAGCATCGCACGCTCCCTCTACCACCGAGATTGGTGTTTGCGTTGAGCATAGACATGATTGGATTATGTCTATCGCAATACGGTTATTCATTTAAGGAGAATAATGGTTACTCTATTTTTGAATAATACCTTCAATGGTCTTGCACCTAAAGGAATGGTTTATTGAATCTCGGTCCTAGTGATACACATTTTCATGCCAAAAGATATAAGATAGTAATGATAGTACCACTTACTTGTGGCACTGCCATGTAAGTCATAATGGTATAAAACGCATGAAGAAGCTCCATGTTGATGGATCTTTGGACTCACTCGTTTTTGAAAAGTTTGAGACATGCGAACCATGTCTATTGGTGTATATGCATGAAGAAACTCCATGCAAATGGATCGTTCGGACTCACTTGATTTTGAATCACTTGAGATATGCAAATCATACCACATGGGCAAGATGACTGAAAAGCCTCATTTTCAGTAAGATGGAACAAGATAGCAACTTGTTGGAAGTAACACATTTTGATGTGTGCAGTCGAATGAGTGCTGAGGCATGCAGTGAATATCATTATGTTCTTACTTCACAGATGATTCGAGTAAATGTTGAGTATATTTACTTGATGAAACACAAGTCTGAATTATTGAATGGTTCAAGTAATTTCAGAGTGAAGTAGCAGATCATTGTGACAAGAGGATAAAATGTCTACGATATGATCATAGAGATGAATATCTGAGTTACGAGTTTTGGCACACAATTAAGACATTGTGGAAATTGTTTCGCAATTAATACCGCCTGGAACACCATAATGTGATGGTGTGTCCGAACATCATAGTTGCACCCTATTGGATATGGTGCGTACCATGATGTCTCTTATCGAATTACCACTATCGTTCATGGGTTAGGCATTAGAGACAACCACATTCACTTTAAATAGGGCACCACGTAATTCCGATGAGATGACACCGTATGAATTATGGTTTAGAGAAACCTAAGTTGTCGTTTCTTAAAAGTTCGGGGCTGCGACGCTTATATGAAAAAGTTTCAGGTTGATAAGCTCGAACCCAAAGCGGATAAAATGCATCTTCATAGGAAACCCAAAACAGTTGGGTATACCTCCTAATTCAGATCCGAAAGCAATATGGATTGTTTCTAGAATCGGGTCCTTTCTCGAGGAAAAGTTTCTCTCGAAAGAATTGAGTGGGAGGATGGTGGAGACTTGATGAGGTTATTGAACCGTCTCTTCAACTAGTGTGTGACAGGGCACAGGGAGTTGTTCCTGTGGCACCTACACCAATTGAAGTGGAAGCTTATGATATTGATCATGAAACTTCGGATCAAGTCACTCCCAAACCTCGTAGGATGACAAGGATGTGTACTACTTCAGAGTGGTACGTAATCCTGTCTTGAAGGTCATGTTGCTAGACAACAATGAACCTACGAGCTATGGAGAAGCGATGGTGGGCCCGGATTCCGATAAATGGCTTGAGGCCATAAAATCCGAGAAAGGATCCATGTATGAAAACAAAGTGTAGACTTTGGAAGAACGGCTCGATGGTCGTAAGGCTAATGAGTACAGATGGATTTCAAAAGGAAGACGGACAATGATGGTAAATGTCACCATTAAGAAAGCTCGACTTGTCGTTAAGATGTTTTCCGACAAGTTCAAGGAGTTGACTACGATGAGATTTTCTCACTCGTAGCGATGCTAAGAGTCTGTTGGAATTATATTAGCGATTACTGCATTATTTATGAAATCTTGCAGATAGGATGTCAAAACATTGTTTCCTCGACGATTTTAATGAGGAAAGGTTGTATGTGATACAACCGGAAGGTTTTGTCAATCCCGAAAGATGCTAATAAGTATGCAAAGCTCCAGCAATCCTTCTATGGACTGGAGTGAGCATCTCAGAGTTGGAATGTATGCTTTGATGATGATCAAAAATTTTGGGTTTGTACAAAGTTTATGAGAAACTTGTATTTCTAAAGAAGTGAGTGGGAGCACTATAGAATTTCTGATGAGTATATGTTGTTGACATATTGTTGATCAGAAATGACCTAGAATTTCTGGAAAGCATATAGGGTTATTTTGAAAGTGTTTTTCAATGGAAAGCCTGGATTAAGCTACTTGAACATTGAGCATCAAGATCTATAAGGATAGATCAAAATGCTTAATAATACTTTCAAATGAGCACATACCTTGACATGATTTTGAAGGTGTTCAAGATGGACCAGTCAAAGAAGGAGTTCTTGCCTGAGTTGTAAGGTACGAAGTTAAGACTTAAAGCTCGACCACGGCATAATAGAGAGAAAGGACGAAGGTCGTCCCCTATGCTTAAGACGTAGGCTCTTCAGTATGCTATGCTATGTACCGCACCTGAAGTGTGCCTTGCCATGAGTCAGTCAAGGGGTACAAGAGTGATCCAAGAATGGCTCACAGGACAGCGGTCAAAGTTATCCTTAGTAACTAGTGGACTAAGGAATTTTCTCGATTATGGAGGTGGTAAAAGAGTTCGTCGTAAAGGTTACGACGATGCAAGCTTGACACCTATCCGGATAGCTCTGAGTAGAGAGACCGGATACATATAATGGAGCAATAATTTAGAATAGCTCCAAGTAGAACAGTTGTTTGGAATAGCTCCAAATAGAGCGTGGTAGCTGCATCTAGGAGATAACATAGAGATTTGTAAAGCACACACGGATCTGAAAGGTTCAGACCCGTTGACTAAAACCTCTCTCACAAGCAACATGATCAAACATAAAACTCATTGAGTGTTAATCACATAGTGATGTGAACTAGACTACTGACTCTAGTAAACTCTTGGGTATTAGTCACATGGCGATGTGACCTGTGAGTGTTAATCACATGGCGATGTGAACTAGATTATTGACTCTAGTGCAAGTGGGAGACTGTTGGAAATATGCCCTAGAGGCAATAATAAAAGTATTATTATTATATTTCCTTGTTCATGATAATTGTCTTTTATTCATGCTATAACTGTATTATCCGAAAATCGTAATACACGTGTGAATACATAGACCACAATATGTCCCTAGTGAGCCTCTAGTTGACTAGCTCGTTGTGATCAACAGATAGTCATGGTCTCCTGGCTATGGACATTGGATGTCGTTGATAACGGGATCACATCATTAGGAGAATGATGTGATGGACAAGACCCAATCCTAAGACTAGCACAAAAGATCGTGTAGTTCATTTGCTAGAGCTTTGCCAATGTCAAGTATCTCTTCCTTCGACCATGAGAGCGTGTAACTCCTGGATACCGTAGGAGTGCTTTGGGTGTATCAAACGTCACAACGTAACTGGGTGACTATAAAGGTGCACTACAGGTATCTCCAAAAGTATCTATTGTTTTATGCGGATCGAGACTGGGATTTGTCACTCCGTGTAAACGGAGAGGTATCTCTGGGCCCACTCGGTAGGACATCATCATATGCGCAATGTGACCAAGGAGTTGATCACGAGATGATGTGTTACGGAACGAGTAAAGTGACTTGCCGGTAACGAGATTGAACAAGGTATTGGATACCGACGATCGAATCTCGGGCAAGTAACATACCGATAGACAAAGGGAATTGAATACGGGATTGATTAAGTCCTTGACATCGTGGTTCATCCGATGAGATAATCGTGGAACATGTGGGAGCCATCATGGGTATCCAGATCCCGCTGTTGGTTATTGACCGGAGAACGTCTCGGTCATGTCTACATGTCTCCCGAACCCGTAGGGTCTACACACTTAAGGTTCGATGACGCTAGGGTTATAAAGGAAGTTTGTATGTGGTTACCGAATGTTGTTCGGAGTCCCGGATGAGATCCCGGACGTCACGAGGAGTTCCCGAATGGTCCGGAGGTAAAGATTTATATATGGGAAGTCCTATTTTGGCCACCGGAAAATGTTCGGGATTTTTCGGTATTGTACCGGGAAGGTTCTAGAAGGTTCCGGAGTGGGGCCCACCTACATGGGGGGACCCACATGGACGTGGGTAGTGGGGGCAAGGCCCCACACCCCTGGTCAAGGCGCACCAAGATCCCCCCTTAGAAGGAATAAGATCATATCCCGAAGGGATAAGATCAAGATCCCTAAAAAGGGGGGATAACAATCGGTAGGGAAGGAAATAATGAGATTTCTTTCCTCCCACCTTGGCCAACGCCCCAATGGACTTGGAGGGCAAGAAACCAGCCCCTCCACCCCTATATATAGTGGGGAGGCGCATGGGAGCTATACACGAAGTTCTGGCACAGCCCTACCTCTCTCCCTACTCCTCCTCACCCATGGTGCTTGGCGAAGCCCTGCTGGATTGCCACGCTCCTCCACCACCACCACGCCATTGTGCTGCTGTTGGATGGAGTCTTCCTCAACCTCTCCCTCTCTCCTTGCTGGATCAAGGCGTGGGAGACGTCACCGGGCTGTACGTGTGTTGAACGCGGAGGTGCCGTCCGTTCGGCACTAGGATCATCGGTGATTTGAATCACGATGAGTACGACTCCATCAACCCCGTTCACTTGAACGCTTCCGCTTAGCAATCTACAAGGGTATGTAGATGCAATCTCTTTCTACTCGTTGCTGGTCTCTCTATAGATAGATCTTGGTGACACATAGGAAAATTTTGAATTTCTGCTACGTTCCCCAACACTGGCATCATAATGAACTTCCGCTTCATGCACAACCAAGGAGGAAGGTTATACAAACATAGAGTCACAGGCCAGGTGCTATGGTTGCTGCTCTACTCCCCAAAAGGATTAATGCCATTTGCGCTTAGAACAAACCATACGTTCCGTGCGTCATCTGCAAACTCCTTCCCGTACTTTCTTTTGATTTTTCTCCACTGCGCCCCGTCAGCGGGTACTCTCAACTTTCCTTCTTTCTTACGGTCTTTTTGTTGGAACAAACGTTATAGGAGCATACCACATCACCTTGGCAGGAATCTTCTTCCTGGGGCGCTCGCCCTCGACATCACCAGGGTCATCGCGGCTGATCTTATAGCGCAATGCACCGCATACCGGGCAAGCGTTCAAATCCTCGTACTCACGGCGGTAGAGGATGCAATCATTAGGGCATGCATGTATCTTCTGCACCTCTAACCCTAGAGGGCAGACAACTTTCTTTTCTTGCTACGTACTCTCGGGAAATTCGTTGTCCTTTGGAAGCATATCCTTTATCATTACCAGCAACTTTCCAAATCCCTCGTCATATAAACCATTCTCTGCCTTCCATTGCAGCAATTCCAGTGTGGTGCCCAACTTTTTCTTGTCACCTTTGCAATTCGGGTACAACATTTTTTTGTGATCCTCTAACATGCCCTGCAACTTCTTCTTCTCCAAATCACTTGCGCAGTTTCTCTTTGCATCGGCAATGGCCCGACCTAGATCATCAACGGGCTCATCCGATGCCTCTTCTTCAGCTTCTTCCCGCATTGCCGGCTCAGCTTCTTCCCGCATTACCGGCTCAGCTTCTTCCCTCATTGTTGTATCATCGTATTTAGGGAACCCATGGCCAGGATAGCTGTCGTCGTCCTCTTCTTCTTCATTGTCTTCCATCATAACCCCTCTTTCTCCATACTTGGTCCAAACATTATAGTGGGGCATGAAACCGGACTCAAACAGGTGGACTGAATGGTTCTTGACGTAGAGTAATTGTGACCATTCTTACAGCTAGCACATGGACAATGCATAAAACCATCCACTCGCTTGTTTGCCTCAGCCGCAAGCAGAATAGTACGCACGCCATTAATGAACTCGGGAGAGCATCGGTCATCGTACATCCATTGCCGGCTCATCTTCAATACACAGCACCAAAAACATCAAATTAATACAATACATAAAGTTCATACATAAAGTTCATACATAAAGAGCATACAACACTTCAATGCAACAAACAAATAACTCTCTAGCTAAAGAATTTAAATGCAACAACAAATGCGATCAAGATCGCAACTAAGGTAACAATTGATCCAACAGCATAATGATACCAAGCCTCACTATGAATGGCATATTTTCTAATATTTCTAATCTTCAAGCGCATTTTCTCCATCTTAATCTTGTGATCATCTTCCAATTCCATCTTCTCCCCCTCAATTCTTTTCAATTTTTCCTTCAAATCCTCGTTTTCTCTTTCAACTAAATTTAACCTCTCGACAATAGGGTCAGTTGGAATTTCGGGTTCAACTACCTTCTACATACAAATATCTATGTCAACTTGATGGGCATAATTTGTCATAAACACGAAATGCAATGAATGGTTTTAAAAGAGAATATACCACATCCGAATCATAACCCGGACGAGGGCCGACGGGGACGGATATCAAAACCATGGCACTATGCATAACAAACAACGTATGGGTAAGTAAATTATACGAGTAACTATATATCCAAATCACACAAACATCATTTTTCTATATAAAACTTCATGGACAAGAGGCTCACCACAAGGTGGTGCCGGCGACGGGACGTTGCGAGCGATCGACGGTGGTTATGACGGAGATTTAGAAGGTACTAAGTAAAACACACTTACATATGCAAAACTAAGTGTTATTTTCGACCTCAAATTGCATATAAATCAAATACTAGCACATATATATAATTCCTCCCAAATTACTAAACTCAAAAATCAATCACTATATAAAGCATCGCATGAGCTAATCTAGCAATGAGAGATGAAAGGAAAGAGTTGCTAACCTTTGTGATCATTTGAATGGATGGGGGCCTTCAAATCTTGGGAAAAATGTGTGATGAGCTTGAGAGGAAGAGGGAAAAGAACAGAGAGGAGAGGGGAAAGGGGAAGAATAGAGCGAGCTCGGGTGGACGAAGGGTCTATGTAGGAGGACCTTTAGTACCGGTTCGTGATACGACCCGGTACTAAAGGTGCTGGAGGGGCCCTGGACTGACAACATCCTGCCACCACACACTTTAGTACCGGTTCGTGGCACGAACCGGTGCTAAAGGTTCGTCACGAACCGGTACTAATGACAGCGGCCCGGCTAGCCGTTGGAACCGGCACTAATGTACACATTAGTGCCGGCTCAAATTCAAACCGGCACTCATGTGCTTCACGTTTGACCCTTTTTCTACTAGTGGTTACCAGTAACGCCCCACCTTTATGAACATTGAACCCTGTGTAACGGAGGGGAGCTGGGGTCCTGGCGCACTCTATATAAGCCACCCCCTCCTCTGGGACAGGGGTTCGCATTTTTGTAAACACACACACACACACGTATAATCCAGTCGACCACCTCAGGGCACCAAGACGTAGGGCTCTTACATCCTCCGAGAAGGGCCTGAACTCGTAAAACTCATGCGTACAACTACTCCATAACTAGGACCTTGCCTCCTCATACCTACCCCCCATTCTACTGTCAGTCTTAGATCCACGACACCACATACATCAGTATGTATGATTTCCAACAAATCTGTTGTTTGCTCCATTTTTCCAGATAACGGAGTCTTAGTCATCTTGCCCATGAGGCATGGTTCGCAAACATCAACTGATTCATAATCAAGTGATTCCAAAAGCCCATCAGCATGGATTTTCTTCATGCGCTTTACACCAATATGACCTAAATGGCAATGCCACAAATAAGTTGCACTATCATTATTAACTTTGCATCTTTTGGCTTCAATATTACGAAAATGTGTATCACCACGATCGAGATCCAACAAACCATTTTCATTGGGTGTATGACCATAGAAGGTTTTATTCATGTAAATAGAACAACAATTATTCTCTAACTTACATGAATAACCATATTACAATAACCATGATCCAATCATATCCATGCTCAACACAAACACTAAATAACATTTATTTTAGGTTTAACACTAATCCCGAAAGTATAGGGAGTGTGCGATGATGATCATATCAATCTTGGAACCATTTCCAGTACACATCATCACTTCACCCTTAACTAGTCTCTGTTTATTATGTAACTCATATTTCGAGTTACTAATCTTAGCAACCGAACAAGTATCAAATACTCAGGGGCTACTATAAACACTAGTAAGGCACACATCAATAACCTGTATATCAAGTATACCCTTTGTTCACTTTGCCATCCTTCTTATCCACCAAATATTCAGGGAATTTCTGCTTCCAGTGATTATTTCCTTTGCAGTAGAAGCAGTCAGTTTCAGGCTTTGGTCCAGCTTTGGGCTTCTTCACGGGAGTGACAACTTCCTTGTCATTCTACTTGAAGTTCCATTTATTTCCCTTTGTCCTTTTCTTGAAACTTGTGTTCTTGTCAATCATCAACACATGATGCTCTTTCTTGATATCTACCTTCGTCGATTTCAACATCACGAAGAGCTCGGGAATCGTTTTCGTCATCCCTTGCATACTATAGTTCATCACAAAGTTGTAGCAACCTGGTGATGGTGACTAGAGAACTCTATAAATCACTATCTTATCTGGAAGATTAACTCCCACTTGATTCAAACGATTGTAGTACCCAGACATTCTAAGCACACGCTCGCTGCTTGAGCTATTCTCCTCCATTTTTTAGCTATAGAACTTGTTGGAGACTTCATATCTCTCAACTCGGGTATTTGCTTGAAATATTAACTTCAACTCCTGGAACATCTCATATGGCCCATGACGTTCAAAACATCTTTGAAGTCCCGATTCTAAGCCGTTAAGCATGGTGCACTAAACTATAAAGTAGTCATCATATTGAGCTAGCCAAACGTTCATAAAATATACATCTGCTCCTACAATAGGTTTTTCACCTAGCGGTGCATCAAGGACATAATTCTTCTGTGCAGCAATGAGGATAAACCTCAGATCACGGATCCAATCCGCATCATTGCTACTAACATCCTTCAACTTAGTTTTCTCTAGGAACATATCAAAAATAAAACATATGAAAGGAACAACGCGAGCTATTGATCTACAACATAAATATGCTAATACTACCAGGACTAAGTTCATGATAAATTTAACTTCAATTAATCATATTACCTAAGAACTCCCGCTTAGATAGAAACCCCTCTAATACTCTAAGTGATCACGTGATCCAAATCAACTCAACCATGTCCGATCATCATGTGAGATGGAGTAGTTTCAATGGTGAACATCACTATGTTGATCATGTCTACTATATGATTCACGCTCGACCTTTCGGTCTCCGTGTTCCGAGGCCATATCTATTATATGCTAGGCTCGTCAAGTTTAACCTGAGTATTCTGCGTGTGCAACTGTTTTGCACCCGTTGTATTTGAACGTAGAGCCTATCACACCCGATCATCACGTGGTGTCTCAGCACGAAGATCTTTCGCAACGGTGCATACTCAGGGACAACACTTATACCTTGATAATTTAGTGAGAGATTATCTTATAAAGCTACCGCCGAACTAAGCAAAATAAGATGTATAAAAGATAAACATCACATGCAATCATAATATGTGACATGATATGGCCATATTCATCTTGTGCCTTTGATCTCCATCTCCAAAAGCATCGTCATGATCTCCATCATCACCGGCATGACACCATGATCTCCATCATCTTGATCTATATCAATGTGTCATCACATGGTCGTCTCGCCAACATTTGCTCTTGCAACTATTGCTATCGCATAGCGATAAAGTAAAGCAATTATTTGGCGCTTGCATCTTATGAAATAGAGAGATAACCATAAGGCTTTTGCCAGTTGCCGATAACTTCAACAAAACATGATCATCTCATACAACAACTTATATCTCATCATGTCTTGACCATATCACATCACAACATGCCATGCAAAAACAAGTTAGACGTCCTCTACTTTGTTGTTGCAAGTTTTACGTGGCTGCTACGGGACGAGCAAGAACCGTTCTTACCTATGCATCAAAACCACAATGATAGTTTGTCAAGTTGATGCTGTTTTAACTTTGCAAGGACCAGGCGTAGCCACACTCGGTTCAAATAAAGTTGGAGAAACTGACACCCGCCAGCAACCTGTGTGCAAAGCATGTCGGTAGAACCAGTCTCGCGTAAGCGTACGCGTAATGTCGGTCTGGGCCGCTTCATCCAACAATACCGCCAAACCATAGTGTGACATGCTGGTAAGCAGTATGACTTATATCGCCCACAACTCACTTGTGTTCTACTCGTGCATATTACATCAACACATAAAACATGGCTCGGATGCCACTGTTGGGGAACGTAGTAATTTCAAAAAAATTCCTACGCACACGCAAGATCATGGTGATACATAGAAACGAGAGGGAAGACTGTTGTCCACATACCCTCGTAGACCGAAAGTGGACGCGTTAGCACAACGTGGTTGATGTAGTCGTACGTCTTCATGATCCGAGCGATCAAGTACCGAACGCACGGCACCTCCGAGTTCAGCACACATTCAACCCGATGACGTCCCTCGAACTCAGATCCAGCCGAGTGTTGAGGGAGAGTTTCGTTAGCATGACGGCGTGGTGACGATGTTGATTTTCTACTGACGCAGGGCTTCGCCTAAGCACCGCTACAGTATTATCGAGGTGGACTATGGTGGAGGGGGGCACCGCACACGGCTAAAAGATCAAATGATCAATTGTTGTGTCTATGGGGTGCCCCCCTGGCCACGTATATAAAGGAGCAAGGGGAGGAGGCAGCCGGCCAGGGAGAGACGTGCCAAGTGGGAGTCCTACTCCCACTAGGAGTAGGATTCCTCCTATTCCTAGTAGGAGTAGGAGAGGGGGAAGGAAAGGGAGATGAGGAGAAGGAAAGAGGGGGCCGGCCCCCCTTGCCCTAAACCAATTCAGTTTGGGCCTTGGGGGGGGGGGGCGCCCCACACTCCCCTTGCTTCCCTCTATTTCCACTAAGGCCCATGTCGGCCCATTGAGCCCCCGGGGAGGTTCCGGTACTCCGGTAAAATCCCGATTTCACCCGGAACAATTCCGATATCCAAATATAGGCTTCCAGTATATCAATCTTTATGTCTCGACCATTTCGAGACTCCTCGTCATGTCCGTGATCACATTCGGGACTCCGAACAACCTTCGGTACATCAAAACTCATAAACTCATAATATAACCGTCATCGAAATATTAAGCGTGCGGACCCTACGGGTTCGACAACTATGTAGACATGACCAAGACATGTCTCCGGTCAATAACCAATAGCAGAACCTGGATGCTCATATTGGCTCCTACAAATTCTACGAAGATCTTGATCGGTCAAACCTCATAACAACATATGTTGTTCCCTTTGTCATCGGTATGTTACTTGCCCGAGATTTGATCGTCGGTATCTCAATACCTAGTTCAATCTCGTTACTGGCAAGTCTCTTTACTCATTCCGTAATACATTATCCTGCAACTAACTCATTAGTTGAAATACTTGCAAGGCTTAAGTGATGTGCATTACCGAGAGGGCCCAGAGATACCTCTCCGACAATCGGAGTGACAAATCCTAATCTCGAAATACGCCAACACAACATGTACCTTCGGAGACACCTGTAGAGCACCTTTATAATCACCCAGTTACGTTGTGACATTTGGTAGCACACAAAGTGTTCCTCCGGTAAACGGGAGTTGCATAATCTCGTTGTCATAGGAACATGTATAAGTCATGATGAAAGCAATAGCAACATACTAAACAATCGTGTGCTCAGCTAACGGAATGGTTCATGTCAATCACATCATTCTCCTAATGATGTGATCCCGTTAATCAAATGACAACTCATGTCTATGGTTAGGAAACATAACCATCTTTGATCAACGAGCTAGTCAAGTAGAGGCATACTAGTGACACTCTGTTTGTCTATGTCTTCACACATGTATTATGTTTCCGGTTAATACAATTCTAGCATGAATAATAAACATTTATCATGACATAAGGAAATAAATAATAACTTTATTATTGCCTCTAGGGCATATTTCCTTCACGCCCTCCACCCTCGTGGGCAGGTGGTTGACCCCCCTGCTGTGTTCTCGGTGCCAAATATTCTCAAATATTATAGAAAAAAGCATATTCAAATTTCAGGGCATTTGGAGAACTTTTATTTTTGAGGTATTTTTATATTGCACGGATAATCTGATAACAAATAGAAAAATATTGTTTTTTATTTTATTTAATATAATTAACAGAAAGTAAAAGTGGGGTACAGAAGGTCGTGCCTTCTAGTTTCATCCATCTCATGATCATCAAAAAGGAATCCACTAACAAAGTTGATCAAGTCTTGTTAACGAACTCATTTCGATAACATGTGTAACCGGGGAAATTTCGAATAACACTATGTTACCTCAGCGGGGATATGCACATCCCCCAATAATAAGAATATCATATTTCTTCTTGAAAGTAGGAAGAGGAAATTCAAAACCTGCAAATATAATCGATGGAATTTTTCCAATAGAGTTGATACTATGAACTTGAGTTTGTTTCCTCGGAAAGTGTACTGTATGCTCATTACCATTAACATGAAAAGTGACATTGTCTTTAGTGCAATCAATAACAGCCCCTGCAGCATTCAAAAAGGGTCTTCCAAGAATAATAGACATACTATCGTCCTCGGGAATATCAAGAATAACAAAGTCTGTTAAAATAGTAATGTTTGCAACTACAACAGGACATCCTCACAAATGCCGACAAGTATAGCAGTTGATTTATCAGCCATTTGCAAAGATATTTCAGCAGGGGTCAACTTATTCAAATCAAGTCTACGATATAAAGACAGAGGCATAACACTAACACCGGCTCCAAGATCACATAAAGCAGTTTTAACATAGTTTCTTTTAATGGAGCATGGTATAGGGGGTACTCCTGGATCTCCAAGTTTCTTTGGTATTCCACCTTTAAAAGTATAATTAGCAAGCATGGTGGAAATTTCAGCTTCTGGTATCTTTCTTTTATTTGTAATAATATCTTTCATGTACTTAGCATAAGGATTGGTTTTGAGCATCTTAGTTAATTGCATACGTAAAAAGATAGGTTTAATCATTTCAGCAAAGCGCTCAAAATCCTCATCATACTTTTTCTTGGACGGTTTGGGACGAAAAGGCATGGGTTTCTGAACTCAAGGCTCTCTTTCTTTACCATGTTTCCTAGCAACAAAGTCTTTCTTATCATAACGTTGATTCTTTGATTGTGGGTTATCAAGATCAACATCAGGTTCAATTTCTATATCATTATCATTACTAGGTTGAACATCATTATGAACATTATTTTTAGCATTATCACTAGTTTCAGGTTCATTTCCAGATTGAGTTTCAGCATCAGAAATAGAAATATCATTTGGATTCTATATTATTTCTCTGAGAATCTTGCTCAATTCTCTTTGGGTGGCCTTCCGGATACAAAGGTTCCTGAGTCATTCTACCAGTTCTAGTAGCCACTCTAACGACATTATCATTATCTTTACTATTCAATTCATTGAGCAAATCATTTTGAGCTTTAAGTACTTGTTCTACTTGAGTGGTAACTATAGAAGCATGTTTACTAATAAGTTTAAGTTCAACTTTAACATTAGCCATATAATCACCCAAGTGTTCAAGCATATTTGAATTGTATTTCAATTGTCTACCAAAATAATCATTAAAGTCTTCTTGCTTAGCCATAAATTTATCAAACTCATCTAAGCATGGGCTAGCAATTTTAGTAAATGGGAATTCAGCTTTATCATATCTATAGAGAGAATTTACCTTTACTACCTGTGTCGGGTTACCAAGACCATGAGTTTCTTCAATAGGTAATGGAGGAAGATTATATGTTTCTTCAACAGGCAGTAAATTAAGACCATGTATTTCTTCAATAGGAGGTAAATTCTTAACATCTTCAGCTTTAATACCTTTTTCTTTCATAGATTTCTTTGCTCTTGCATATCTTCAAGACTGAGAAATAGAATACCCCTCTTCTTCGGAGTTGGTTTAGGAATAGGCTCAGGAATTGGCTCCGGAGGTGTCCAATTATTTTCATTTGTCAACATATTATTCAATAGAATTTCAGCTTCATCCGGTGTTCTTTCCCTGAAAACAGAACCAGCACAACTATCCAGGTAATCTCTGGAGGCATCCGTTAGTCCATTATAAAAGATATCAAGTATTTCATTTCTATTAAGAGGATGATCAGGCAAAGCATTAAGTAATTGGAGAAGCCTCCCCCAAGCTTATGGGAGACTCTCTTCTTCAATTTGCACAAAATTATATATATCCCTTAAAGCAGCTTGTTTCTTATGAGCAGGGAAATATTTAGCAGAGAAGTAATAAATCATATCCTGGGGACTATGCACACAACCAGGATCAAGAGAATTAAACCATATCTTAGCATCACCCTTTAATTAGAACAGAAATATTTTAAGGATATAAAAGTAACGAGTTCTCTCATCTTTAGTGAACAGAGTGGCTATATCATTCAATTTAGTAAGATGTGCTACAACAGTTTCAGATTCATATCTATAAAAAGGATCAGATTCAACCAAATTAATTATATCAGGATCAACAGAGAATTCATAATCCTTATCAGTAACAAAGATAGGTGAAGTAGCAAAAGCAGGGTCAGGTTTCATTCTAGCATTTAGAGATTGCTTACTCCATTTAGCTAATAATCTTTTGAGTTCATTTCTATTTTTGCAAGCTAAAATACCTAAAGAAGCTTCTTGATCATAAACATAACCTGTAGGAATAACAAGTGATTCTTCATCATGACTTTCATCAGTATCATCAGATTCAATATTTTCAATCTCTCTAGCCCTAGCAAGTTGTTCATCAAGAAAATCACTAAGTGGTACAGTAGTATTAGGCATAGAGGTAGTTTCATCATAAGTATCATGCATAGAAGAAGTGGCATCATCACTAACATGCGACATATCAGAACGAATAGCAGAAGCAGGTGTAGGTGTCGCAAGCTTACTCAAAACAGAAGGTGAATCAAGTGCAGAGCTAGATGGAAGTTCCTTGCCGCCCCTCGTAGTTGAGGGATAAATCTTGGTTTTTGGATCTCTCAAGTTCTTCATAATGATAAGCAGATATATATCCCAAGTGACTCAAAGAATAGAGCTATGCTCCCCGGCAACAGCACCAGAAAATAGTCTTGATAACCCACAAGTATAGGGGATCGGAACAATTTTCGAGGGTAAAGTATTCAACCCAAATTTATTGATTTGACACAAGGGGAGCCAAAGAATACTCTCAAGTATTAGCAGTTGAGTTGTCAATTCAACCACACCTGGAAACTTAATATCTGCAGCAAAGTGTTTAGTAGCAAGGTAATATGATAGTAGTGGTAACTGTAGAAAAATGTAACAGTAGTAAAAGCAATGTTTTTGGTATTTTGTAGTGATGATAGCAATAGCAACGGAAAAGTAAATAAGCGACGAACAATATATGGAAATCTCGTAGGCAATGGATCGGTAATGGAAAATTATGCCGGATGCGGTTCATCATCAAACAGTCATAACCTAGGGTGACACAGAACGAGCTCCAGTTCATTGATATAATGTAGGCATGTATTCTGAATATAGTCATACGTGCTTATGGAAAAGAACTTGCATAACATGTTTTGTCCTACCCTCCCGTGGCAGCGGGGTCCTTACGGAAACTAAGGGATATTAAGGCCTCCTTTTAATAGAGAACCGGAACAAAGCATTAACACATAGTGAATACATGAACTCCTCAAACTACGGTCATCACAGGTAAGTATCCCAATTATTGTCACCTCGGGGTTAACGGATCATAACACATAATAGGTGACTATAGATTTGCAAGATAGGATCCAGAACACTCATATATTGATGAAAACATAATAGGTTAAAATCTGAAATCATGGCACTTGGGCCCTAGTGACAAGCATTAAGCATAGCAAAGTCATAGAAAGGTCAATCTCAGAACATAGTGGACACTAGGGATCAAACCCTAACAAAACTAACTCGATTACATGATAGATCCCATCCAACCCATCACCGTCCAGCAAGCCTACGATGGAATTACTCACGCACAGCGGTGAGCATCATGAAATTGGTGATGGAGGACGGTTGATGATGACGATGGCGACGGATTCCCCTCTCTGGAGCCCCGAACAGACTCCAGATCAGCCCTCCCGAGAGGTTTTAGGGCTTGGCGGCGGTTCCATATCATAAAGCGCGATGATTTCTTCTCTCTAATTTTTTTCTCCCTGAAACACAATATATAGAGTTGGAGTTGGATTCGGGAGGCAATAGGGGGCCCATGAGGTAGGGGGGCGCGCCCCCACCCTCATGGAGAGGTGGTGGCCCCCCTGGCCTTCATCTTTTGCAGGTATTTTTCTTATTTTCTGAAAAGTGGCTCCATGAAGTTTCAGGTCATTCCGAGAATGTGTGTTTCTACACATAAATAACACCATGGCAATTCTGCTGAAAATAGCGTCCGTCCGGGTTAGTTCCATTCAAATCATGCAAGTTAGAGTCCAAAACAAGGGCAAAAGTGTTTGGAAAAGTAGATACGAGGGAGACGTATCATCGCCCGCTGCTCTCACCCGGCACTACAGGAGCTGGTAATTGCGTAGACAGGGTGGTGGTCTCCGCACATGCTTGTTGATGTGTGGTTATTAGTGTGCTCTCGGCCGGCTCCAGATGAATAAGATTCTTTGGCTATAGCAGCACCCAACCCTTGCAGTTTCCAATCTGCGGCAGGGTCTCATCGTCCTCTCTCACAGGATGTACTGGAGGAGGCAAATGCTCATGCCCCGATATCACACTGGACAAGCTAACCCTGATGTGCCTAGCGGGGATCGGTTGGTTGGGGAACATGGGTTGCAAGGGGTCCATTATCATCCCCTTTCCCACGTCCACCTTCTGGCCTTTGATCAAGTAGAGTATGGTGCACGAGGTTTCTTTGGCCTGCAAACACATATGTCTGTGGCGTAAAACATCCGAAAGGCAACGAAAATGGAATATTCT
>NC_041380.1:10743326-10799620 GCF_002162155.2 Triticum dicoccoides
AGGCCCATCTAGCGCGCCAGAGACTATGGACGGGCTACTATGAGCGGGAGTGGCTGCGAGAGGAGGCCCGGTTGCGTGAGCAAGTGATTGTACGATGGTGTTGTTGTTCATGGAGTTGCTCCCGACAAAACTGGGCAACGAGAAACCATGTAACGTCTTGTCTGGATTTTCCTTCATCTAGTTGATGATAGCTAGAACCAAGTTAGTAGCGAAATCATTTCTGCAGGCATTTACAGCTGCATTGACTGCTTGCAGTAGTAACACATTTTTCTCCTCGGCTGTTTTTTCGCGTCCTCAGCTGCTTTTTTCTCGACCGCAAGTTTCACCTTCGTGTCGATGTCCGCCAGACTAAACTTATTTTTCTGCTTCTTGGCCTCCGGTCCCTCGTTGTAAAATACCTTCCACGTGGCGCCGGAGCACACGACCATATTGCGGCCGCTGGCCCAAAGGGAGTCCCTTAAGTTCGTTCAAGGCCCGGTTGAGAGGGTTGTCCCACTTGGGCCTCATCAGAGAAGTAGGGCATTCTGCTGCAAGCTGGTGTTGCTTCTCCTGCAGAAGGAGCGTGAACCGTTTAGGAATGTGTAGTCGACTAGATATGGAGCTAAATGTAAGGTGGTAAAAGATTAATTACTAGTAGTCTAATCAATTTCCTCGTGATCTTGTCCGTGTAAAAAACCTTCTTTTCCTTGTCCCACTTATAGCAGGCCCTGATGAAGTCACGCTCCAAGGGGTCGGTGAACTTCGCGAAGGGGTCTGGGATACCCGCGGCTTCACGTTCCGCGTCCTCCTTATCCCATATGGGCCTTTTACTGAGGTAGACATGGCTTCCGAGGTGATGCTTCCCCGTGTTCCGTTGCTGAAGGCTCTTGAATATCATAGCCTTAGCCTTGGCTACCTCGGTAGCGCAAGTGTCCCTGAACTTTTCGAACTCCTCTTCCGTAAGTGTCGGATTTTCCTCCAAAATATTGGACAGGGGTTCCTCAGCCTCAATAGCTCGTTTCACCCTCCCTTTCCAGGAGGCCAAATCATTGCAGAACATGCCCATGGCATGATTGTTAATCTTTTTCATCTTCGGATCATCCCACGGTTGTTCTATGTTATCATCCTGGTCGGGGAACTTGAATCTCTTGTGCAACTTCGTCAGGAGCAACTACATCAAATGTTCTTTACTCCTTAAGTCATCGTCGTTGATGCTCGCGCATTCCCGTAGGATGCATCCTACTTGGTTCCCATAGCAGCTTGCGAGGTTCTTCCGGCTCTAATGGCTAAAACTTGCCAGGTGCCATCTTTGTGATCACTAGTCGTCCAATCCCTAGTTTGTTAGGTTTTCGTATCCTTTGCTTCTTCGGCTTGTTCTTTTCGGTAGCGGCATCGGCGCTGGTACCTTCCCCGCGGGTGTCTTCCTCGCCGGTCTCGGCACTGCCATCGGTGCCGGCGCCGTCGGTGTAGATGTCGGCGTCAGTACCATCATCGAGGCCGACATGCAAACCTTGCTTAGCAGTCAAATAGTCGAGGTACTCTCGTTCACCCTCATAATCCATCTTGTCTGCATCTTGGTTAGAAGGCCCAGTGTCTTCTTTGTTCGACATGTTTCCTATGATTAAGTCTCCTCGTTTAATTCAAAAAGTATGGAAAAAAATGAAAAATGACATAAAAAAGAAATCTATGTTTGCCAAAAAGAAATATATCATGCCAAAATTCACGGAAAATTTCGGCATGACCTTTTCTAAAAAATGGACATATCGAGCCCCTAAATTCACCGGAACGGGAATGAATCAACATTCCGGCGTAACATAGGCCACTCGGATCATTTATCCTGCACATAATCATCATTTTCCAAATATGAAATTTCCAAAACTAAATAAACCTAGCTAAATTCATAACTAAATAGATAACCTAATTAACCTACTGCCCTAATTAAAACCTAAGTAAATTAACCGAAGAACCCTAGCTGGCAGAGAGAGGAGGAGCACTGGTGGGGGGTTACAGAGGGTGCAGGGGCAAGGAGGCAGGCCCGACAATAGCCGATGTTGGGAGGAGAGGAAGCAGAGGAGGCAGGCGTCACGCGTCAGGGTCGGGGGCGAGCGCCGGGGTCGGAGCCAAGGCCGGGGTCGGAGGAGAGGCCAGGGTCGGGGTCGGGGCTGAGTGCCGGGGCGGGGCTAGGGAAGAGAGAGTGGGGATTTGGGGGGAAAAGAGGTGGGATGAAGTAGAGAGAGCGAGGATTTTGGGTTAAGTGGACGTAGCAGTAGCGTGTTTAGAGCAAACGCGCTACTACTATTACAGGCAGCTATAGCGGTTTTATACAGAAACCGCTACTGCTACCTTGACTAGTTGTAGCTCCTTTTCAGTAATGTGCTACTGCTATAACCAGTTTCCCTTTTTCTTTTCCTTTATTTTCTCTCACTTTTTTTTCCGAGACACATGCATAATAATGGCTAAGTGTGTATACAGTTCCTCACTGTTGATGTTTTTGTTTTTGAGTCAGCTTCTTTCCCTTCTTGTTCATTGAAGAATAATTGAGCCCTTCATTGTGACTTTGCAATTTCCATGGAGTACGATTTTTCTTAGGTAATGTAGTATTGATTCTTCTTTTGACATATACTTCATCTTCCTCGTCATCTTCCCTCATTGGGTTGCCGTACTGATCGTAATCTTCCTCGTTGGCGACTCCATCCATTCCAATGATGTTCCTTTTGCCTCTCCTCACGACAACACGGCTGGGATTGCACGGGTCGGTTATGAAGAAGCGTTGTGTCACGTGCTTAGCGTGTACCCATGGCTCGTTTTTTGTGATAGCGTTCACGGTAGCGCTCTTGGCATCGGGTATAGTCATGGTAGTGAAATACCGGTTTTCTCTTTCGACATTTCTAGCCCATCTGACACGTAACATCGTCGCGTTGTGCAATCCAGAGTAGTCAAGCTTGCAGATCTCCTGGACCCTTGCTTAAAATCTTTCATTTGCGCCATTGTCGCTGCCGGTCATTCATTCCATCGTCAGCCTTGAGTTCTGATCATCACTATCCATATCTTTGGCCTCCGTGTAGAACGTGTATCCATTGATACCGTATGCCTGATAGGTTAGGAGGTTGGGCGAGGGGCCATGTGTTAAGGCGTATATGAGCAATCCGTCCTTAGAGCCCTCCTCCAGGGGATTAGCAATAATATGCTCTTGGAACCAATGCAGGAAAGTGGAGTTGTGCTCTCTATTAATTTCGGCGTTCGTCCTGCATACCCCCCGGTCACGATACTTCTTTGCGATAATTTCTTTGTGCAGTGCTACGAAAGGATCTACCTCGTCTAGGTGTCGTAGCACTACCAAGTTTGCTCTGTCAAAGTCGCTGCGTCGATCTGAGTATGCCACGTGCAGTTCCCTGCGACCGTTGGAGTGACCTTCTCCTTCGAGCCTCCCATCGTGCTTGTTAACGGGAAAACCACACTAACACCAGGCGGCTGCAGGTCTACGCCATATAGAAAATTCTCGCAGAAAGAGATGCACTCTTGTGTCAGATATCCCTGGACGATGATTCCATCCGAACGGGACATGTTATGAACGAATCCTTTGATGATCCCATTCATCCTCTCAAACGACATCATGTTGTGCAGGAATGACGGCCCCAGGTCCATTATGTCGTCCACAATATAGACACATAGATGCACCATCGCGTCAAAGAACACGGGTGGGAAGTACATATCTAGCTCATTCAGTATCACAACAATCTCTTCCTGTAGCCTTTGGAGCTGCTTCAGACTGATCGAGTTTCGAGAGATGACATCGAAAAAGTTGCAGAGACCAATAAGCGTGTCACGGATGTGCTTGTCCATTATCCCTCTAAGGGCAACAGGTAGTATCTGTGTCATCATCACATGATAGTCATGGGACTTCATCCCACTGAACCTTTCCTTGTCCGTGTCTAGATATCTGCTTATCTTGCCACAGTAACCGGAACTAACTTTGACTCTAGTAAGGCACTTACAGAATTGACCGATCTCATCAGCCTAACTTAAGGTGAAGCAAGAAGGGGGGCAATAATCCTCTTTCTTTATTTTCTTGATAGACGGGAGGCGTTGCAGTTGGTTCCTGCCGAGCCACCCTGCCAGCTGTTACCTTCTTGCTCTTCCTAGGCTTAGGAGCCACATCTTCGTCGTCGTCCAGAAGGTCAATGATGTTGGGTGGAGCTGCAAGACAGAACATTCGACCCCAAGTGAACCACTCGACCCTAAAAGGATCAAGAATCGAAATCGCAAGAGTTCATACCTAGGTTGGAGGTCACCGCATCCTCCATTTCCTCGTCCCGGTACTGGTATGAAGAGGTCCCTGACGTAGTAGCACTGCAAAGGCCCGCATTCAATCGGTTACACCCAGTTAATTGAATCCACATAAAGGACAAGTCAGATGGTTACCCGGAGATAGTAGGAACAGTCACTTTGATCCGAGGCAAAGCTTTGGGCGGTTTGGAAGAGATGGCTTTCGGCACTTTTGGCACTGGAAGCGGCGCGACCTTGGATTGCTTTGGAGGCTTCTCACTCGGCGTCGGGGAAGACGTCCTAGGGCGCTTCGAGGATTGCCCGATCGGCGCAGCCACCAAGTCCGGAGCGCGTGCCGGGTCATGAGTGTGCTTGGACCTCCTCTCCCTGCGAGGAGGCGAGTCGACTTCTTCCTCATTGGCCGATTCATCGCTCTCCTCGTCCTCCTCGGCTTCCGAATGCTCCTCGCCGCTCTCGCCCCTGCTCCCTTCTTCTTTAGTGCCGGGGTCCTGCACTCTGTTGGGCATCGAGTACATTTCAATGAGGGCCTGAAAGGATAACAATCAAAAGACATTTAGTCGACTACAAACGGGACATCACGTGGTGAATCGGAAAGATACTTGATAAAACAGAAATATACCTGCTCCGGTTGGCGCAGTTGTCGAATGGAATCACCCTCCAGGATCCCCCAGGGTTGTGTTTGTTGCCAGTGATTCCCCTCAACCAGTTCTCCAAGATATCCTCGCTGACCTCCCCCAGGTGGATCCGAGTGGTATCTTCGAGCCCAGAGTACATCCACATCGGATGATCGTGCGCCTGCAGAGGTTGGATGCGTCGACCGAGAAAGACATCCAGCAGATCCATCCTGGTCACTCCGTCGCGGACAAGCTAGACAACCCGTTCGACCAGCTCCTTGACCTGCGCCTTCTCTTCTGGAACTACCTTCAGGGGAGCAGGCTTCTCCACTCGAGCCAAGGAGAAAGGAGAAAGTCCAGTCGACTGGACAGGGGTTGGCTGATCCTTGCAGTAAAACCAAGTCGACTGCCAGCCCCGGACCGAGTCAGGAAGGATCATCTCTGTGAAAGTACTCTTGCTCCTCATCTGGATCCCCAGACCACCGCACATCTGGATCACCCGCGTCCTCTCGTCACTAGACTTGGCCTTTTTGACCGATTGGGAACGACAAGTGAAGATGTGTTTGAAAAACCCCCAGTCTGGTCGACAGCCTAAAAAGTTTTCGCACATGGGCACGAAAGCGGCCAGATAGACTATGTTGTTCAGAGTGAAGTGGTGGAGCTGATCCCCAAAGAAGTTCAAAAAACCCCGGAAGAAAGGGTGGGGAGGCAGCGAGAATCCGCAATCTACGTGGGTTGATAGGAGGACACACTCACCCTCTCTAGGCTGCGGC
Organism: Triticum dicoccoides; assembly: GCF_002162155.2. NCBI lineage: Eukaryota > Viridiplantae > Streptophyta > Magnoliopsida > Poales > Poaceae > Triticum > Triticum dicoccoides. The sequence continues at coordinate 10,748,980 of NC_041380.1, forward strand.
TCAGTTTCGTCCCCCGGGAGCCGAGCCGACTTGCGGGGGATCAATCCACCCTCCCCCAGGTCGTCGAGGTCGTCCTGCATGATTGCCGAGCGGATCTAGTTGCCCTGGATCCAGCCCGCCGGCAGGCCGGACCTCGACGAGGATCCGCCCCGGCTGGTCCGCTTGCCCTTCGCCTGTGCGGTCGCCTTCTTCGTGCGTTCCAGCGCCGCCGACTTATCCTTCCCCATGGTGGAAGACTGAGCTCGAGCGGAGGTCCGGCGACGAGGTGGAAGCGAGAGTGGCGGAGAGATCGGGAGAAAGAGAAGAGAGAATGGTGGCGTGCGGAGCAGAGGCCTGGCCTGAGACCTTTTATAAGATCTTCCGCCGAGTGACTGACTAGTGGACCCAAGCGATCTGAACAAATCCCACAACAGTCGCGCACAGTACGTGGCGAAAAAGGTGGCGCGGGGATCGAGGAGACTTACCTAATCCGTCCCGATGACCTCGTTTCCTCACGTCTGGCGCGCTTCCCAAAATTCGAATCCCGCGAGATCCGCGGAGAGCGGAACAACCTGTCAGACTGAAGACAAACACCCTCTACATCATCATTTGGAATTTAACCATGAAAGTTCACTCGACAACAACCAAGAATGGACCAAGGTGACTGAGAAAGGAGTCGACGTCGTCTCCTCAACTCATTGTTTCAGGACAAGGCATATTCATAGCACAAAGAGTGGGTCGGAAGTGTTCTCAACCCCTTCCTCATTCGAACCCTGATCCACTCGGGGGCTAATGATGAAGCTATGTACCTAGAGTAGGTTCATGGACCTGTCCAGCATACCCTCCCTGAGGACATCTTTACAAAGAATCACAAGCAGTCGAAGAGAAAATATCATCCACTCAACCATGAAGATGTGCTCACCCGACTTCCTTGAAGACACTCGACCACCAGAAGACGAGAAGCCCTCCACTCTCCAATGGTCGCGACTTAAACCATAGCATTATGAGCATTTATAACACTTTATTGTAGACGTTACCAGTAATGCCCCACCTTTATGAACATTGAACCCTGTGTAACGGAGGGGAGCTGGGGTCCTGGCGCACTCTATATAAGCCACCCCCTCCTCTGGGACAGGGGTTCACACTTTTGTAAACACACACACATGTATAATCCACTCGACCGCCTCAGGGCACCGAGACGTAGGGCTGTTACATCCTCCGAGAAGGGCCTGAACTCGTAAAACTCATGCGTACAACTACTCCATAACTAGGATCTTGGCTCCTCATACCTACCCTCCATTCTACTGTCAGTCTTAGATCCACGACACCACATACATTAGTATGTATGATTTCCAACAAATCTATTGTTTGCTCCATTGTTCCAGAGAACGGACTCTTAGTCATCTTGCCCATCAGGCATGGTTCGCAAACATCAACTGATTCATAATCAAGTGATTCCAAAAGCCCATCAGCATGGATTTTCTTCATGCGCTTTACACCAATATGACCTAAATGGCAATGCCACAAATAAGTTGCACTATCATTATTAACTTTGCATCTTTTGGCTTCAATATTATGAAAATGTGTATCACCATGATCGAGATCCAACAAACGATTTTCATTGGGTGTATGACCATAGAAGGTTATATTCATGTAAACAGAACAACAATTATTCTCTAACTTACATGAATAACCGTATTACAATAAACAAGATCCAATCATATCCATGCTCAACGCAAACACTAAATAACATTTATTTTAGGTTTAACACTAATCCCGAAAGTATAGGGAGTGTGCGATGATGATCATATCAATCTTGGAACCATTTCCAGTACACATCATCACTTCACCCTTAACTAGTCTCTATTTATTATGTAACTCCTGTTTTGAGTTACTAATCTTAGCAACCAAACAAGTATCAAATACTCAGGGGCTACTATAGACACTAGTAAGGCACACATCAATAACGTGTATATCAAATATACCCTTTGTTCACTTTGCCATCCTTCTTATCCACCAAATATTCAGGGAATTTCTGCTTCGAGTGATTATTTCCTTTGCAGTAGAAGCACTCAGTTTCAGGCTTTGGTCCAGCTTTGGGCTTCTTCATGGGAGTGACAACTTGCTTGTCATTCTACTTGAAGTTCCATTTATTTCCCTTTGCCCTTTTCTTGAAACTTGTGTTCTTGTCAATCAGCAACACATGATGCTCGTTCTTGATATCTACCTTCGTCGATTTCAACATCACGAAGAGCTCGGGAATCGTTTTCGTCATCCCTTGCATACTATAGTTCATCACAAAGTTCTAGCAACTTGCTGATGGTGACTAGAGAACTCTATCAATCTCTATCTTATCTGGAAGATTAACTCCCACTTGATTCAAGAGATTGTAGTACCCAGACAATCTGAGCACAAGCTCACTGCTTGAGCTATTCTCCACCATTTTTTAGCTATAGAACTTGTTGGAGACTTCATATCTCTCAACTCGGGTATTTGCTTGAAATATTAACTTCAACTCCTGGAACATCTCATATGGCCCATGACGTTCAAAACGTCTTTGAAGTCCCGATTCTAATCCGTTAAGCATGGTGCACTAAACTATAAAGTAGTCATCATATTGAGCTAGCCAAACGATCGTAACATATACATCTGCTCCTGCAATAGGTTTGTCACCTAGCGGTGCATCAAGGACATAATTCTTCAGTGCAACAATGAGGATAAACCTCAGATCACAGATCCAATCCGCATCATTGCTACTAACATCCTTCAACTTAGTTTTCTCTAGGAACATATCAAAAATAAAACATATGAAAGCAACAATGCGAGCTATTGATCTACAACATAAATATGCTAATACTACCAGGACTAAGTTCATGATAAATTTAACTTCAATTAATCATATTACCTAAGAACTCCCACTTAGATAGACATCCCTCTAATCCTCTAAGTGATCACGTGATCCAAATCAACTAAACCATGTCCGATCATCACGTGAGATGGAGTAGTTTCAATGGTGAACATCACTATGTTAATCATATCTACTATATGATTCACGCTCGACCTTTCGGTCTCCGTGTTTTGCACCCGTTGTATTTGAACGTAGAGCCTATCACACCCGATCATCACGTGGTGTCTCAGCACGAAGAACTTTCACAACGGTGCATACTCAGGGAGAACACTTATACCTTGATAAATTAGTGAGAGATTATCTTATAAAGCTACCGCTGAACTAAGCAAAATAAGATGTATAAAAGATAAACATCACATGCAATCATAATATGTGACATGATATGGCCATCATCATCTTGTGCCTTTGATCTCCATCTCCAAAGCATCATCATGATCTCCATCGTCAGCGGCATGACACCATGATCTCCATCATCTTGATCTATATCAATGTGTCGTCACATGGTCGTCTCGCCAACATTTGCTCTTGCAACTATTGCTATCGCATAGCGATAAAGTAAAGCAATTATTTGGCGCTTGCATCTTATGAAATAGAGAGATAACCATAAGGCTTTTGCCAGTTGCCGATAACTTCAACAAAACATGATCATCTCATACAACAACTTATATCTCATCACGTCTTGACCATATCACATCACAACATGCCCTGCAAAAGCAAGTTAGACGTCCTCTACTTTGTTGTTGCAAGTTTTACGTGGCTGCTACGGGCTGAGCAAGAACCGTTCTTACCTACAAATCAAAACCACAACGATAGTTTGTCAAGTTGGTGCTGTTTTAACCTTCGCAATGACCGGGCATAGCCACACTCGGTTCAAATAAAGTTGGAGAAACTAACACCCGCCAGCCACCTGTGTGCAAAGCATGTCGGTAGAACCAGTCTCGCGTAAGCATACACGTAATGTCGGTCCGGGCTGCTTCATCCAAGAATACCGCCGAACCAAAGAGTGACATGCTGGTAAACAGTATGACTTATATCGCCCACAACTCACTTGTGTTCTACTCGTGCATATTACATCAACGCATAAAACATGGCTCGGATGCCACTGTTGGGGAACGTAGTAATTTCAAAAAAATTCCTACGCACACGCAAGATCATGGTGATGCATAGCAACGAGGGGGAAGAGTGTTTTCCACGTACCCTCATAGACCGAAAGCGGAAGCGTTAGCACAACGCGGTTGATGTAGTCATACATCTTCATGATCCGAGCAATCAAGTACCGTATGCACGGCACCTCCGAGTTCAGCACACATTCAACCCGATCACGTCGAACAAACTCCGATCCAGCCGAGTGTTGAGGGAGAGTTTCGTCAACACGACGGCGTGGTGACAATGTTGATGTTCTACTAACGCAGGGCTTCGCCTAAGCACCGCTACAGTATTATCGAGGTGGACTATGGTGGAGGGGGGCACCGCACACAGCTAAAAGATCAACTGATCAATTGTTTTGTCTATGGGGTGCCCCCTGGCCACGTATATAAAGGAGCAAGGGGAGGAGGCAGCCAGCCAGGGAGAGGCGTGCCAAGGGGGAGTCCTACTCCCACTAGGAGTAGGATTCCTCCTATTCCTAGTAGGAGTAGGAGAGGGGGAAGGAAAGGGAGATGAGGAGAAGGAAAGAGGGGGCCGGCCCCCCTTGCCCTAAACCAATTCAGTTTGGGCCTTGGGGGGGCGCCCCACACTCCCCTTGCTTCCCTCTATTTCCACTAAGGCCCATGTAGGCCCATTAAGCCCCCGGGGAGGTTCCGGTAACCCCCGGTACTCTGGTAAAATCCTGATTTCACCCGGAACAATTCCGATATCCAAATATAGGCTTCCAATATATCAATCTTTATGTCTCGACCATTTCGAGACTCCTCGTCATGTCCGTGATCACATTCTGGACTCCGAACAACCTTCTGTACATCAAAACTCATAAACTAATAATATAACCGTCATTGAAACATTAAGCGTGCGGACCCTACGGGTTCGACAACTATGTAGACATGACCAAGACATGTCTTCGGTCAATAACCAATAGCGGAACCTGGATGCTCATATTGGCTCCTACAAATTCTACGAAGATCTTTATCGGTCAAACCACATAACAACATACGTTGTTCCCTTTGTCATCGGTATGTTACTTGCCCGAGATTCGATCGTCGGTATCTCAATACCTAGTTCAATCTCGTTACTAGCAAGTCTCTTTACTCATTCTGTAATACATTATCCCGCAACTAACTCATTAGTTGAAATGCTTGCAAGGCTTAAGTGATGTGCATTACCGAGAGGGCCCAGAGATACCTCTCCGACATTCGGAGTGACAAATCCTAATCTCGAAATATGCCAACCCAACAAGTACCTTCGGAGACACCTGTAGAGCACCTTTATAATCACCCATTTACGTTGTGACGTTTGGTAGCACACAATGTGTTCATCCGGTAAACGGGAGTTGCATAATCTCATAGTCATAGGAACATATATAAGTCATGATGAAAGCAATAGCAACATACTAAACGATCGTGTGCTCAACTATGGTTAGGAAACATAACCATCTTTGATCAACGAGCTAGTCAAGTAGAGGCATACTAGTGACACTCTGTTTGTCTATGTATTCACACATGTATTATGTTTCCGGTTAATACAATTCTAGCATGAATAATAAACATTTATCATGATATAAGGAAATAAATAATAACTTTATTATTGCCTCTAGGGCATATTTCCTTCACGCCCTTCACCCTCGTGGGCAGGTGGTTGACCCCCCTGCTGTGTTCTCGGTGCCAAATATTCTCAAATATTATAGAAAAAAACATATTCAAATTTCAGGGCATTTGGAGAACTTTTATTTTTGAGGTATTTTTATATTGCACGGATAATCTGATAACAAACAGAAAAATATTGTTTTTTATTTTATTTAATATAATTAACAGAAAGTAAAAGTGGGGTACCGAAGGTTGTGCCTTCTAGTTTCATCCATCTCATGATCATCAAAAAGGAATCCACTAACAAAGTTGATCAAGTCTTGTTAACGAAGTCATTCCGAATAACATGTAACCGGGGAAATTTCGAATAACACTATGTTACTTCAACGGGGATATGCACATCCCCAATAATAAGAATATCATATTTCTTCTTGACAGTAGGAAGAGGAAATTCAAAACCTCCAAATATAATTGATGGAATTTTTCCAATAGAGTTGATACTATGAACTTGAGTTTGTTTCCTCGGAAAGTGTACCGTATGCAAATTACCATTAACATGAAAAGTGACATTGCCTTTAGTGCAATCAATAACAGCCCCTCCAGCATTCAAAAAGGGTCTTCCAAGAATAAGAGACATACTATCGTCCTCGGGAATATCAAGAATAACGAAGTCCGTTAAAATAGTAACATTTGCAACTACAACAGGACATCCTCACAAATGCCGACATGTATAGCAGTTGATTTATCAACCATTTGCAAATATATTTCAGCAGGGGTCAACTTATTCAAATCAAGTCTACGATATAAAGACAGAGGCATAACACTAACACCGGCTCCAAGATCACATAAAGCAGTTTTAACATAGTTTCTTTTAATGGAGCATGGTATAGGGGGTACTCCTGGATCTCCAAGTTTCTTTGGTATTCCACCTTTCAAAGTATAATTAGCTAGAATGGTGGAAATTTCAGCTTCCGGTATCTTTCTTTTATTTGTAATAATATCTTTCATGTACTTAGCATAAGGATTGGTTTTGAGCATATCAGTTAATTGCATACGCAAAAAGATAGGTTTAATCATTTCAGCAAAGCGCTCAAAATCCTCATCATCCTTTTTCTTGGACGGTTTTGGAGGAAAAGGCATGGGTTTCTGAACCCAAGGCTCTCTTTCTTTACCATGTTTCCTAGCAACAAAGTCTTTCTTATCATAACGTTGATTCTTTGATTGTGGGTTCTCAAGATCAACAGCAGGTTCAATTTCTATATCATTATCATTACTTGGTTGAACATCATCATGAACATTATTTTTAGTATTATCACTAGTTTCAGGTTCATTGCCAGATTGAGTTTCAGCATCAAAAATAGAAATATCATATGGATACTCAGGTGTTTCAGTAATAGGATCACTAGAAGCATGCAAAGTCCTATCATTTTTCTTTTTCTTCTTTTTAGACGAACTAGGTGCATCTATATTATTTCTCTGAGAATCTTGCTCAATTCTCTTAGGGTGGCCTTCCGGATACAAAGGTTCCTGAGTCATTCTACCAGTTCTAGTAGCCACTCTAACAGCATTATCATTATCTTTACTATTCAATTCATTGAGCAAATCATTTTGAGCTTTAAGTACTTGTTCTACTTGAGTAGTAACTATAGAAGCATGTTTACTAATAAGTTTAAGTTCACCTTTAACATTAGCCATCTTCAACAGGCGGTAAATTAAGACCATGTATTTCTTAAATAGGAGGTAAATTCTTAACATCTTCATCTTTAATACCTTTTCCTTTCATAGATTTCTTTGCCTCTTGCATATCTTCAAGACCGAGAAATAGAATACCCCTCTTCTTCGGAGTTGGTTCAGGAATAGGCTCAGGAATTGGCTCTGGAGGTGTCAAATTATTTTCATTTGTCAACATATTATTCAATAGAATTTCAGCTTCATCCGGCGTTCTTTCCCTAAAAACAGAACCAACACAACTATCCAGGTAATCTCTGGAGGCATTCGTTAGTCCATTATAAAAGATATCAAGTATTTCATTTCTATTAAGAGGATGATCAGGCAAAGCATTAAGTAATTGGAGAAGCCTCCCCCAAGCTTGTGGGAGACTCTCTTCTTCAATTTGCACAAAATTATATATATCCCTTAAAGAAGCTTGTTTCTTATGAGCGGGGAAATATTTAGCAGAGAAGTAATAAATCATATCCTGGGGACTACGCACACAACCAGGATCAAGAGAATTAAACCATATCTTAGCATCACCCTTTAATGAGAACGGAAATATTTTAAGGATATAAAAGTAATGAGTTCTCTCATCTTTAGTGAACAGAGTGGCTATATCATTCAATTTAGGAAGATGTGCTACAACAGTTTCAGATTCATAACCATAAAAAGGATCAGATTCAACCAAAGTAATTATATCAGGATCAACAGAGAATTCATAATCCTTATCAGTAACAAAGATAGGTGAGGTAGCAAAAGCAGGGTCAGGTTTCATTCTAGCATTTAGAGATTGCTTACTCCATTTAGCTAATAATCTTTTGAGTTCATTTCTATTTTTGCAAGCTAAAATAGCTAAAGAAGCTTCTTGATCATAAACATAACCCGTAGGCATAACAAGTGATTCTTCATCATCACTTTCATCAGTATCATCAGATTCAATATTTTCAATCTCTCTAGCCCTAGCAAGTTGTTCATCAAGAAAATCACTAAGTGGCACAGTAGTATCAGGCATAGAGGTAGTTACATCATAAGTATCATGCATAGCAGAAGTGGCATCATCACTAACATGCGACATATCAGAACGAATAGCAGAAGCAGGTGTAGGTGTCGCAAGCTTACTCAAAACAGAAGGTGAATCAAGTGCAAAGCTAGATGGCAGTTCCTTGCCGCCCCTCGTAGTTGAGGGATAAATCTTGGTTTTTGGATCTCTCAAGTTCTTCATGATGATAAGCAGATACATAACCCAAGTGACTCAAGGAATAGAGCTATGCTCCCCGGCAACGGCGCCAGAAAATAGTCTTGATAACCCACAACTATAGGGGATCGCAACAGTTTTGATAGTAGTGGTAACGGTAGAAAAAGGTAATAGTAGTAAAAGCAATGTTTTTGGTATTTTGTAGTGATGATAGCAATAGCAACGAAAAAGTAAATAAGGACGAACAATATATGGAAATCTTGTAGGCAATGGATCGGTAATGGAGAATTATGCCGGATGCGATTCAGCATGTAACAGTCATAACCTAGGGTGACACAGAACTAGCTCCAGTTCATTGATATAATTTAGGCATGTATTCCGAATATAGTCATACGTGCTTATGGAAATGAACTTGCATAACATCTTTTGTCCTACTGAAAGTGCAACTATCCCTAGGTGGTTTTGGTAATTCATAACAACATATAGCTCCTTGAGCTAATGCTATTCCAAGATGATTGTTTCAGGAAAGCTCAATGATTGGCATGGCATGGATGTGAAAGTGGAACCCTCAAAATGCTAAGGACAAAGGATTGGCTCAAGCTCAAAAGCTCAAGACTCTTCATTTTATATTTTAGTGATCCAAGATCACATTGAGTCCTTAGGAAAAGCCAATACTATTAAGGAGGGATGAGGTGTTGCTTAATGAGCCTCTTGCTTCATGTGCTTAGTGATATGCTCCAAAACCCTCAACTATTTTTCCATATGCACATATGACCTAAACCCTAAGCCAAACTCGGTCCTACCAATTCTTCCTATCCGGCGCCACCGAGTTTCACTTGTCATTAGCCACTGCCAAACCCTAGCAATTCGGTCCTACCGATAGGGATCTCGGTCTCACCGAGATGGGGTTGCAGACTCTCTGTTTCCCTTTCGTAACTTTTCGGTCCCACCGAAAGAGCGAATCGGTCCCACCGAGATTGCAATGTAAACTCAGTGTTTCCCCTTTGTAACTTTTCGGTCTCACCGAGTTCAACTCGGTCTCACCAAAAGAGCAAATCGGTCCCACCGAGTTTGCGTGACCAACTCTCTGGTTAGCTAGTTACCAAATTCGGTCTCAACGAATTTGTGTAACCTGTCTCATCGAGATTACGTTATGCCCAAACCCTAACCGAATCGGTCCTACCGAGTTGCATGTCGGTCCCACCGAAATCACTAACGGTCACTAGGTTTACATTTTCGGTCCGACCGAGTTTATTGATTCGGTCCCACCGAGATTGGAAAACTGTGTAACGGTTGGATTTTGTGTGGAGGCTATATATACCCCTCCACCTCTTTCTCATTCAGTGAGAGAGCCATCAGAACACACACACCATTCCAACTCATATGTTCTAAGAGAGAACCACCTACTCATGTGTTGAGACCAAGATATTCCATTCCTACCATATGAATCTTGATCTCTAGCCTTCCCAAGTTACTTTCCACTCAAATCTTCTTTCCACCAAATCCAAATCCTATGAGAGAGAGTTGAGTGTTGGGGAGACTATCATTTGAAGCACAAGAGCAAGGAGTTCATTACCTACACACCATTTGTTACTTCTTGGAGAGTGGTGTCTCCTAGATTGTCTAGGTGTCACTTGGGAGCCTCCGACAAGATTGTGGAGTTGAACCAAGGAGTTTGTAAGGGCAAGGAGATCACCTACTTCGTCAAGATCTACCGCTGGTGAGGCAAGTCCTTCGTGGGCAATGGCCATGGTGGGATAGACAAGGTTGCTTCTTCGTGGACCCTTTGTGGGTGGTTGCTTCTTCGTGGACCCTTCGTGGGTGGAGCCTTGTGTGGACTCGCGCAACCGTTGCCCTTGGGTGGAGCCCTGTGTGGACTCGCGCAACCGTTACCCTTCATGGGTTGAAGTCTCCATCAACGTGGATGTAGGATAGCACCACCTATCCGAACCACGGGAAAAACATCCGTGTCTCCAATTGCTTTTGAATTCTCCAAACCCTTCCCTTTACATTCTTGCAAGTTGCATGCTTTACTTTCCACTGCCAATATACTCTTTGCGTGCTTGCTTGAATTGTGTGATGATTGCTTGACTTGCCCTAAAATAGCTAAAATCTGCCAAGAACTAAAATTGGGAAAAGGTTAAGTTTTTATTTGGTCAAGTAGTCTAATCACCCCCCCTCTAGACATACTTTCGATCCTACAAGTGGTATCAGAGCTTTGGTCTCCATTTGCTTGATCTCCATAGCTTTTGGTGGTCATAGCCTTGGTTTCACAACCTAGGAGAGTATGGCGTCTAGCGAGGGAAATTATCACCGTAGAGGTCCTTACTTTGATGGTACTAATTTTGCTAGTTGGAAGCATAAAATGAAAATGCATATTCTTGGACATAACCCCGCCGTTTGGGCTATTGTGTGTGTTGGTTTGCAAGGTGACTTCTTTGATGGGAGAGAACCAAACTGTGAAGCTACCGCGAATGAGTTGAAGATGTTGCAATACAATGCTCAAGCTTGTGATATTCTCTTCAACGGATTGTGCCCCGAAGAATTCAACAAAATCAGCCGTCTTGAGAATGCAAAGGAAATTTGGGACACTTTGATTGATATGCACGAAGGTACCGACTCCGTCAAGGAATCCAAGTTGGATGTGCTTCAAAGCCAACTTGACAAGTTCAAGATGAAGGATGGTGAAGGTGTCGCTGAAATGTACTCTAGGCTTGCTCTCATCACAAATGAGATTGCTGACTTAGGAAGTGAAGAGATGACCGATAGATTCATCATCAAGAATATTCTAAGAGCCTTGGATGGAAAATATGATACCGTGTGCACATTAATCCAAATGATGCCCAATTACAAAGATCTCAAGCCAACGGAGGTGATTGGAAGAATTGTTGCTCATGAGATGTCACTTAAGGATAAAGAGGAACTTCACAACAAATCAAGTGGTGCCTATAAAGCCTCATGTGAAGCCCCTACATCATCAAGTGAGAAACAAGACTTCAATGAAGAATTGAGCTTAATGGTGAAGAACTTCAACAAGTTCTACAAGAGTAGAAGCAAAGATAGAAGCTCCAAGTCAAGGTCCTACAATGACAAAAGATCTTCTAGTCGAGAGCGAAACTGTTACAATTGTGGAAGACCCGGACACTATTCCAATGAGTGTACGGCTCCCTACAAGAGAAGAGAAGATTCTCCAAAAAGAAGAAGCAAAGGATCACCACCAAGAGAGAGAAGGAGTAGAGATGATCGTTATGAACGAAGATACTCACGAAGAAGCAAGGACTCGGAAAGGAAGGAAAAATCATCAAGGAGCTACACAAGACGAAGACATCAAGCTCATGTTGGTGAATGGGTATCCGACTCCGACAGCCACTCTGAGAGAAGTTATCACTCCGACTCCGAAGATACTCAAGATGAAGGTGTTGCCGGTCTAGCACTTGTGTCAACCAAGTCCTACGACATATTTGACTCACCAAATGAAGTAATTGGAAGATGCTTCATGGCCAAAGGTCCTAAGGTAACAAACCCCGAGTATGTTGATTTCAATAGTGATGAAGATGACTTGTTAGGTGATGATTTGCTTGGTGACAACTCTAGTGATGAATACTATGATGAAAGACCAATTAATCATGCTAATCAAGATAAAACGAATGACAATGATAAGGAGAAGATTGAGGCTCTAACTAAAGAACTAAAAACTCTCAAGTTAGCTCATGACACTATCTTCAAAGATCATCGAGAACTTTTAAGGTCTCATGAGAAACTACGCTTTGAAAAGCTCAATCTTGAGCAAGAGCATGAGTTCTTAAAGGCAATCAATGATGATCTCCGCAAGAAAAGTTCTTCTTACATTGCCAAGCGTTTACTCTTATCCACTTACATGCCTCAAGTCAAGTCTAACAAGAAAGATTCTTCCTCTAGTAGTAACAATGATTATGCCAAATTCAATATTGTTGCTTCTAGTAGTTCTCTTCATTCCACTAATGATTCTCTTAGCCAAGTTACACTTGAGCAAGAAAATAGCTTATTGAAGGGAATTATAGAGAAAGGAGTGTACAAAAGCCTTGCCTGGAGTAAGCAATTCGAGGAAATTGTGCGCAAGCAAGGAATGCACCGGAAGAATCAAGGTGTTAGTTTTGAACGAAAGTTCAATGCCAATGGAGTTGAATGGGAAGAAGATCAATACCCCAAGACAAACTTTGTCCCTCAACAAGAGAAGTATACTTCTTTCAAGGGGACACAAGCTCAGGATGATCTTCCACCACAAAACTACAAGCAAAAAGGCAAGGACAAGCTTCAAGAGGAAATCGATGCATTTGAAGAAGCTCCAAAGACCTTAGTCAAGTGGATTCCCAAGACTACTTCAAGTTCCACTTCATCATGTACGACTACAACTCCAAGGATTCCCATCAAGATGATGTGGATCCAAAAGAAGAAGAACTAGAGAGTTCTTGAGGGTGACTCCGCCAACATACTTCACTCTTATCATTTTGGCAAGAACAAGTGCAATCAACTTCCACATCTTGCACTAGTTCAAGGAGTCACAAACCCTCTTGTTGGTAAGACAAGGGACAAGGTAACCTAAAAGTTTTCATGGACATCATCTTTTGTGTGCATCACTCTATGTCTATGGATATCCTTGTTTGTTCCTCGTGGGACTAACCCATGTAGGTATTGAAAGTGCAATTCACTCAAATGGATAGCTCCAAGAGATCTACATCAACATTGAGCATCCACATCTTCAATATCTACATGAAGTCATCATCGACAAAACCCAAGGTTAGTTCATCCCTCTTAGGGGGGATATCACATCTAGGGGGAGCTTTACTCTAAGACTTGAGCTAAAGCAACTCTAAAGATGTGAACACAACAATGCTTTATGTAAAAGTGGTAACCCCACTTGAGCTTAAATGATGAGTATGACCTATGATCAGGTTTTCGCACTTGACTCCTAAGTCAATATACTCATATATAGATGACCTAGTCATCGCAAATTGCTTGATAGATGCTAGAATTGGTTGTGCATGCCTTGCCACATATTTCATTTGCCATCTTATTGTGTGAGCATGCTGGTTGCATATTTTACTCATTCGAGGACATCCACTTGTTGCTTTGATTGTTCGGCTTTATCTCTTTTTTTTGCCAAGTGGATGGACAAGAATGCCTAAGAACCTCCTCTGGCTATCTATGCTTTTCTCGTCTCAAACTCTATTCATGCTGCAACACAAAATTTGATCAAGTCAGATTCTAACCACTCTGTGTGAGGAGCGCTCGGAGTCCCCGATTCGTCATAGACTTAAACCTCCAAAACCTCTTTATGATTCTCGGTCTGAACGATACTCCACTTTCGGTCCTATCGAGATCATTAAGTTGATCTCGGTTTTCGATCTTGGTGCAACCGATTTGAACCTTTCGGTCACATCGAGTTTCAATAACTGCACGCAGTTATGAATCTCGGTGCCACCGAGTTGTTCCACTCGGTCACACCGACAGGGTCGGGCTATATATAGTCACGGGCAAAATTTGGAAATTTCTCCGAACCCCTTCACCCGTGCGATAGCCTGCTCTGCCCTCGAGGTCTCCGGATCGTCTTCTCGCCGCCAGCAGCCTCCAGTCGCTGGTCTCCATCGCCGTCAACGGGAATTCTGCCCCGCCGTTGCCGCCGTAGCAAGTCCCCGCCAAACTAGGGTATGGACTTGATCTTTGTGCTATTCCTCAATCTGATTCCTAGCACATTGTGATCATATTGTTTCTAGCCACGTTTGATAAACTCCTATCCAGTCAAAACGCTCATAGATTAGGTTTGATTCGAAAATTCTAGGTTTAGGTCTCCGCCGAAACCATCTCGGACCCACCGAGTTGAAAAACTCGGTCCCACCGATTTGGCTTATGCCATTGCACAAGTGAGACTCGGTCTGACCGAGAATTACTTATCGGTGCGACTGATTTTTGAACTCAGTGAAACCCTAGCAGTCTCGGTGCCACCGAACTGTGACTCGGTCCTACCGAGTTCACTAGTTTAGGTTCCAAAACTGCTTCGGTATCACCGAGTTTGAAAATCGGTTGATCCGAGATGATTTCAGTGGGAAACTAAAACTAAGTTTTTGGATCATTCTTTTGCAAAAATACTCTGCATTTTGTGATGCTCATCCACTCTATCTCCTCTATAATCTATTCACAGGGTCAGCAGTCAGTTTGCATCATGTCAGACCAGAGTGACAGCCAAAATATGTCAGAGCAGCAAGTGGTGATGAGTGAGGGCACTAGTCCCTCCAGTTCATCTGATGAAGGCAGCAGGAGCACTCCTAGCAATTTGCCAAAGGCTGCCACGAGACAAAGGAAGAAGAGGACTTCAGATTCCGAAGATGAGGATTATGTGGCAGAGGAAGAGGCCACTTCCAAGAGAATTGAGCCAGCCCAAGGCACTAAGCCAGGTCTGAAGATCAAAAGGCCAGCATGCAGGCAGCCCATGTCAAAGGCAAGAGCCTCAACTGAGAAGCCCACTCCCCAAGAGCCAGTTGTAGCTAAGGGCAAGAAAAGGAAGGAGAGGGTGAAGAAGAATGTGGCTAGAGTGCTTGGAAAAGCTTCCATCATGGAAGAAGAAGAGGAAGAAGAGGTAGCTGCACCAGCACCCAAGGCACCCAAGCTGATGGGTGATGCCATAAGGTCAGGGGCTACTGCATCTAAGCCCAAAGCTGCCTCCAAGCCAAAACCAAAGAGGAATACAAGGAACATTCCTGCAGCTGAGAAGAACAAGGCCCCAGTTCCTGAGACTGTTGCTAAAGAAGAGGAAGAGAATGTCCTAAGAAAGCTAAAGCCCAAGATCCCAGACCACAGCGATGCTCATCCTGTGGCTGAGGATATGAAGCTCAGGAGAGATTCAGGGCTGAGGAAGTGGAGAGAAGCAGACCCGTATGCTTCAAGCAGAAGGACTGCCGTGGACTACAGATTTCACACCAAGGAGCAGCAGGATTTCTATGAGATAGTGCTACTTGACAAGAAGCCAATTGTATGTGACATGAGATGGGTCGACTGGACCTATATCAAGGACAATGAAGAGTACTACCCTGGAGTATTTGATAGCTTTAGTGCCTGTGGAGTTGCAGACTTTGTTGGGCAGAAGCTCACAAAGTGGAACGAGGAACTGATCATGCAATTCTACTCCACATCACACTTTTATCCGGATGGCAGGATCACATGGATGTCAGAAGGTACAAGGTACAACTCTACTGTTGAGGAATGGGCGAAGCTAATCAATGCTCCAGAGGAGCAAGCAGATGACTTGGACATTTATGCCAAGAAAAAGATGGACCACAACTCCATGTCCAACATGTACAAGGAGATTCCGAATGAAGCACTTGACACGTTCAAGTTTGGCTCAGTGCATTATCTGCTATCAGGATTGCCTACGATCAACTGGATCCTTAGGCACACCCTTCTGCCCAAGTCTGGAGATCACAAGATGATCAGAGGTCACGCGATCAATTTGCTTCATGTTTTTGACGTGCCTCAAAAATTCAAAGTCATGAGCCTCATAGTGGAAACGATCAAAAGGACTGCGGCAGATCAGAAGAGGAGCTGTGGATATGCCCCTCAGATTCAGGAGCTCATCAACTCCAAGATGGGCACGGGCGTATATTTGTTGGATAAGGAACACCTGCCCATCCGTCCGGATTTCGATAACAATGAAGTTGTTATGACTGAGAATGAACCATCATCTGCCCATGCACAAGCTCAGAAGGAGAAGGCGAAGAAGGAGAAAGCTGCCAGGATGCCTACTCAAGCAGAGGCATCTGATTACTTCCTGAAAACCAAACAAGAGAAGCTTGGTTACCTGATTGCGTCCACCCTGCGGATTGAGTAGAGTATAGCCACCCTAACTCAGAACTAAGCGAGTTTAGAGAGGATCATGGAACAAAGGTTCTATGACTTGGACATCAAGGTGACAGAGATACAGACTGCCGTGCAGCAGCTCCAGGAGGACATGAATGAGAGGAGAGGCAGGACCACGACTGATGCTTTTGCAAGGGTGCCACGAGGTCCAAGATCGTCTGCACTGCCAGTTGCTGACACCAGAGCTACAACGTCTGCACCAGCCACAGACTCAGTTCCACCAGCTCCGGCATCCACTTCAGCCTCGACTCCGACCACGTCTACCGAAGGCTTCGTCCTTGGAGTGCTCCGGACTCCACCACCACTTGAAGATCAAGCCTGAGCGTCGACTTAGCACTATGCATTTTCTAGGAACTTTTTGGTAACTTGTTGCCAAAGGGGGAGAAAATGTATTTGGTTTTCATAGGCTTCGAGAGAGAGTGTTGCTTTTATTCTCTCTTGTTTTATTTGGTTTTTTTTCGAACTTATTTGCTTTTGAGTGCTTGATACTACGTCATTATTTGTGAGACATTGATGATCATGTGTTTGATCATAAGCTACACTTAATGTTTTCTTAATGCTTGCTTAAATATTATCATTTTATCTATCGTTTGTGATCATTCATTGTTCTTGGTGATGAGTGCATGTATTTCATTCTTATCATTTTTGAGCGCTCCACCAAGATGTATGTGACATGGAAGAGTAACCCATAATTCTAATTATTTGTGCATTTGCAGTCCAAAAGCAAATTTTAAATATGCACAAATTTAGGGGGAGCTCTTACTTATCACATACTTCTCAAAGCGACGATAAATTTCATGATTATTATCTTTTGTCGAAGCTTTGATCTATATGTTGTCATCAATTACCAAAAAGGGGGAGATTGAAAGTGCAACTATCCCTAGGTGGTTTTGGTAATTCATAACAACATATAGCTCATTGAGCTAATGCTATTCCAAGATGATTGTTTCAGGAAAGCTCAATGATTGGCATGGCATGGATGTGAAAGTGGAACCCTCAAAATGCTAAGGACAAAGGATTGGCTCAAGCTATCAAAAGCTCAAGACTCTTCATTTTATATTTTAGTGATCCAAGATCACATTGAGTCCTTAGGAAAAGCCAATACTATTAAGGAGGGATGAGGTATTGCTTAATGAGCCTCTTGCTTCATGTGCTTAGTGATATGCTCCAAAACCCTCAACTATTTTTCCATATCCACATATGACCTAAACCCTAAGCCAAACTCGGTCCTACCGATTCTTCCTATCCGGCGCCACCGAGTTTCACTTGTCATTAGCCACTGCCAAATCCTAGCAATTCGGTCCTACCGATAGGGATCTCGGTCTCACCAAGATGGGCTTGCAAACTCTCTGTTTCCCTTTCGTAACTTTTCGGTCCCACCAAAAGAGTGAATCGGTCCCACCGAGATTGCAATGTAAACTCAGTGTTTCCCCTTTGTAACTTTTCGGTCTCACCGAGTTCCACTCGGTCTCACCGAAAGAGCAAATCGGTCCCACCGAGTTTGCCTGACCAACTCTCTGGTTAGCTAGTTACCAAATTCAGTCTCACCGAGTTTGTGTAATCGGTCTCACGGAGATTACGTTATGCCCAAACCCTAACCGAATCGGTCCTACCGAGTTGCATGTCGGTCCCACCGAAATCACTAATGGTCACTAGGTTTACATTTTCGGTCCGACCGATTTTATTGATTCGGTCCCACCGAGATTGGAAAACTGTGTAACGGTTGGATTTTGTGTGGAGGCTATATATACCCCTCCACCTCTTTCTCATTCAGTGAGAGAGCCATCAGAACACACACACCATTCCAACTCATATGTTCTAAGAGAGAACCACCTACTCATGGTGTGAGACCAAGATATTCCATTCCTACCATATGAATCTTGATCTCTAGCCTTCCCAAGTTGCTTTCTACTCAAATCTTCTTTCCACCAAATCAAAATCCTATGAGAGAGAGTTGAGTGTTGGGGAGACTATCATTTGAAGCACAAGAGCAAGGAGTTCATTACCTACACACCATTTGTTACTTCTTGGAGAGTGGTGTCTCCTAGATTGGCTAGGTGTCACTTGGGAGCCTCCGAAAAGATTGTGGAGTTGAACCAAGGAGTTTGTAAGGGCAAGGAGATCGCCTACTTCTTGAAGATCTACTGCTAGTGAGGCAAGTCCTTCGTGGGCGATGGCCATGGTGGGATAGACAAGGTTGCTTCTTCGTGGACCCTTTGTGGGTGGTTGCTTCTCCATGGACCCTTCGTGGGTGGAGCCCTGTGTGGACTCGCGCAACCGTTGCCCTTGGGTGGAGCCCTGTGTGGGCTCGCGCAACCATTACCCTTCGTGGGTTGAAGTCTCCATCAACGTGGATGTAGGATAGCACCACCTATCCGAACCACGGGAAAAACATCCGTGTCTCCAATTGCGTTTGAATTCTCCAAACCCTTCCCTTTACATTCTTGCAAGTTGCATGCTTTACTTTCCGCTGCCAATATACTCTTTGCATGCTTGCTTGAATTGTGTGATGATTGCTTGACTTGCCCTAAAATAGCTAAAATCTGCCAAGAACTAAAATTGGGAAAAGGTTAAGTTTTTATTTGGTCAAGTAGTCTAATCACCCCCCCTCTAGACATACTTTCGATCCTACACCTACCCTCCCGTGGCAGCGGGGTCCTTACGGAAACTAAGGGATATTAAGGCCTCCTTTTAATAGAGAACCGGAACAAAGCATTAATACATAGTGAATACATGAACTCCTCAAACTATGGTCATCACAGGTAAGTATCCCGATTATTGTCACCTCGGGGTTAACGGATCATAACACATAATAGGTGACTATAGATTTGCAAGATAGGATCAAGAACACTCATATATGAAATCATGGCACTCGGGCCCTAGTGACAAGCATTAAGCATAGCAAAGTCATAGCAACATCAATCTCAGAACATAGTGGACACTAGGGATCAAACCCTAACAAAACTAACTCGATTACATGATAGATCCCATCCAACCCATCACCGTCCAGCAAGCCTACGATGGAATTACTCACGCACAGCGGTGAGCATCATGAAATTGGTGATGGAGGATGATTGATGATGACGATGGCGATGGATTCCCCTCTCTGGAGCCCCGAACAGACTCCAGATCAGCCCTCCCGAGAGGTTTTAGGGCTTGGCGGCGGCTCCGTATCGTAAAACACGATGATTTCTTCACTCTAATTTTTTTCTCCATGAAACACAATATATAGAGTTGGAGTTGGAGTCGGAGAGGCAATAGGGGGCCCACGCGGTAGGGGGGCGCACCCTAGGGGGCAGGCGCGCCCCCACCCTCGTGGAGAGGTGGTGGCCCCCCTGGCCTTCATCTTTTGCAGGTATTTTTCTTATTTTCTGAAAAGTGGCTCCATGAAGTTTCAGGTCATTCCGAGAACGTTTGTTTCTACACATAAATAACACCATGGCAATTCTGCTGAAAATAGCGTTAGTCCGGGTTAGTTCCATTCAAATCATGCAAGTTAGAGTCCAAAACAAGGGCAAAAGTGTTTGGAAAAGTAGATACGACGGAGACGTATCATCGTCCGCCGCTCTCACCTGACACTACAGGAGTTGGTAATTGCGTAGGCGGGGTGGTGGTCTCCGCACATGCTTGTTGATGTGTGGTTATTGGTGTGCTCTCGGCCGGCTCCAGACGAATAAGATTCTTCGGCCATAGCAGCACCCAACCCTTGCAGTTTCCAATCCGCGGTAGGGTATCGTCGTCCTCTCTCACAGGATGTACTGGAGGAGGCAAATGCTCGTGCCCCGATTTAACACTGGACAAGCTAACCCTGATGTGCCCAACGGGGATCGGCTGGTTGGGGAACATGGGTTGCAAGGGGTCCATTATCATCCCCTTTCCCACGTCCACCTTCTGGCCTTTGATCAAGTAGAGTATGGTGCACGGGGTTTCTTTGGCCTGCAAACACATATGTCTGTGGTGTAAAACATCTGAAAGGCAACGGAAATGGAATTCTATATATATATATATATATATATATATATATATATATATGTTGGTGCGACATGTAATTACCGTGACGACATTGAGCTCAGCCAAAGACGAAGGCCCATCTAGCACGCCAGATACTATGGACAGGCAATAGCACCGGTTCGTAAGGCCCTTTAGTACCGGTTTGGTAACCGGCGCTAAAATGTAAGCACTAAAGCCCCCCCCCCTTTAGTACCGTTCAGCATGAACCGGTGCTAAAGGGCAACCACGTGGCACGAGCCAGCTTCGGGGGCAGGGAGCCCTTTAGTACCGGTTGGTGTCACCAACCCGTATTAAAATGTTGGGGGGGTTTTGGGTTTATGATTTCTTTATCATTTAATTTTGTGTTTTCCATTTAATTCTTTTTCGTTTGCTGGTATTTTAAGATACTACATATTGTACACGTTATGCATATATATAAATAGAACTTCTAGTAGAACCGATCATAATATATTTATATATATCGTCGAATGTCTCACAACCACCATTAATTAATTCACACATATATACACACATGTATATACATATACAATTTCTCCTAATTGGTGCCTTCGGAGCCAGTGGCATTAGCCTAGCTAATTGGTGCCTTCGGAGCACGATAACAATTGGAAGTGGTTCATGGGGGCGGTAGCGGGTAATAGTATTCTCCTTTGGGATCTATGACCTGGTCGAGCAAAAATCCCGCTATTTCCTCTTGAATTGCTTCTATGCAGTCCTGTGCTAGGAGCTTGTCCCGCACGTCTTTGAACTGTTAAGAAGGAGATCAATATGCATGTGTATTAGTTGTGTGACTAGATATCGATAATGGTGTAAAAATTGTGAATAGTGTTCTGACAATCGATATCGTACCCACTCCTGTCTTTGAGATTTGCTCCTTTCGGATGCCATCATGCGAATGTTCTTGCAAACGTAGTATGCACATAGATCATTCCCCGGCGCCTGCTTCAGGGCCTTTACGAGAATGGAATTTTGATCAGATAATAATTAATCAAGCATGATAATTAAAGAGATGGCAGCTAGCTAGTACTACTTAATTACTTACCTTGGGTCGATACCATTTCAGACTTTGTTTCCATGGGCCTGGAGTGACCCTGATGAACTTTGCCCAAGCCCTGCCCGCCGACAAAGAAAATGAATAAATGGGTTATTAAATAGTTGTTATCAGGAAATGACGAACTAATTAAATAGGCCGAGATATTGTTAATAAGGATTGAAATTACATGTTGACTATGCCCTTCACGATGTTGTAGTCACTTGCTTTCTTAAGTAGCGATTCTAGTACTTCAACTATTCCTTCATCAACTTTAATGATTAACAAGATCCAGTGAAATCTGCATGCACAGACGTTTGCATGTCTTAATTAAGCGGGCATATGTAAGCAAAAACATGTAGCTATAGCTAGTAGGGAAAAACATAATTTGTAGTACAAGACAGTGTGACTCACTGGAAGTTGTAAGGAAGTAGTATATCTTCATTGTATTTGAGTTCCTTGAAGAACTGTAGCATGCTTTCCTCTACACATTTTGCGTGATATGGATCTATTTTCCATGTGTATTCATTAATGGTATTTGGGTCAACGAACCCAATGCCATAGCATCCACCTTTTTCATTTCATAAATCTTCATCCTGCATAATACCACAGAAAAGAATATAGTGAGGATAATTACAAGTAATAATTGATCAAAATGATCAGCTAGCTTGAGACTTAAATTACAGAAAGAAATCACTTACAGACAATAGCAACTGACGATAGATTTGTCGAGTGCATCTTTATTATATAGCTGAAAAAGTTCTGAATACTCAACGGTCACAGCTTTCCTATGGTAGTAATGCTCCTCGTTGACATTCACCATGAGGGACTATCGATTGGAAATCTTGGTAATGTCCATGTACCATTGATGCAATGCATACATTCTCGTTGGGAGCTTATTGACCTCCTCTGGCTCGACCAGAGGTTGGCCCCGGGCATATTTCCATTTTATTTCCTCCTCTCTAGTCGGAGACATGGGCTCGATATCGAGGAGTTATCCAACAGTGATCCCGATCGATTCAGCCTGTGCAATATGCTCCTCGGTTATTACCACATCGCCCACCCTGGGAACGTTAATGGTTTGCCCACAATAATATTGGGCGCACCTAATCTCATGTGTTGTTGTCACAACAAGCGGGGGGATTGATTGCGCCGCCTGTTCTCCCAGCTGGGGAACGGTTTTACCGCATTTTTTGCCAGCTGATTTTCTCGAGCTCGAGCCCGCCTCTTTCTGTAGACGTGCTCGATTTAACTTCCTGAGGTGGCGCTCATAGTCTGTGTCAACAGGCTTGGGAGCTGGTGGTCTAGCCATACGAATGAAGTGGTCAATCTTTTCCACAGGCACTTTATCCCTTGGCGGTGGTGGCGGTTTCGGTGCAAAATGGGTTTCCACCTCGGCCTTCGATATGGCTACGTTTTCCTCCTCGGACTTGTCGTAAGGCCTCTGCGGAAGAGGCGCGAGGCTTCGACCAATATTGAAATCGCTTGCCTCCGCCTGTACCTGCAGTACTACCTCGACTTGTACCGCTACGCACCATAGCTGAGGCGGCTCTCTTCCGTGATTGCTGAGGCGGCGAAGACAGCTGGCGTGGCTGAGTTGGAGGAGGAGGAGTGGCCTGAAGTTGTGCCGGACTTGGAGGAGGAGTGGCCTGAAGTTGTGCCGGACTTGGAGGAGGAGTGGCCTGACGCTTTGCCGGACTTGGAGGAGGAGTGGCCTGAAGCTGTGCCGGACTTGGAGGAGGAGTGGCCTGACGCGTTGGTGGACTTGGAGGAGCGGGAGTCTGCTGACTCGGTGGCGGACTACGACGAGGAGTTGGATGATGCGGTGTCTGTGGCATTTGAAAGATGATGCAATCGTTTCTCCATAGGATGATACGATGGTTGGCCTCTCCTAGTGTGTGCTCATCGTCACCTCCAGGAATGTCAAGCTCTAGCCTCGAATATTGGTCCACCACCTCATCAACCAAGACACGAGCATAGCCCGCTGGAATCGGGTTGCAATGGAAGGTTGCCTCGGGGGGTTTGTAAAAGCAAGGGCGTCCGCCACCTTCATGGATATGTTCTTCATTTTGAAGTGTAGCTCGCAGTTAGTGTTCTCCATGATCTCATCCACTAGGTAGCTATCCAACAATGCATCACCCGGGGCGGAACCCACGCTGCTTCTCGGCATGGATGGGACGGTGCTATCCATTGGTGGATCATCCGCTAGCTGCTGAGACCCCCTTTGCTGGCTAAGTGAGTCGATCTGCTTCTGCTGCCACTGGAATTTGATTGCCAAGTCCGCATGCGCTGATTCTAGGCCTTGAAGGCGTTCATAGACTAGCTTCCTCTGCTCCTCCTCCATCTTCCTCTTCTTCTCCTCCGCAATCTTCTTTCTTGCACGGGTTCTGTAGTCGGCGTTCCAGTCCGAAAACCCCTCATACCACGGAATAGCGCACATGCCTCGTGTTCTTCCCGGGTGTTCAGGATTTCCCAGGGCACGTGTAAGCTCATCGTTCTCTCTGTTGGGCTCGAACAACCCGGATCGAGCCTCTTCTATTGCAACAAGTCGCCTATCTTCGGCTCCGTCCAGACATGCCTTCTTGAAAACTTTGCCTGTCTTCGGGTCCAACTCCCCCCCATGCGCATAGAACCAAGTCCTGCACCTGGGGGGCCAGCTCAATGTTTCTGGAGTGACACCTGCATCTAGCATCTCTTTCTCAGACTTATCCCACTTAGGCATTCCCACCGCATAGCCACCTGGCCCCAGCTTATGGAACTTATCCTTTTTTGCGGCATTGGCCTTGTTTATTCTCGACTGTTCCTTAGATAATTCCGAATCCTTGAATTTCACGAAATCGTCCCAATGAGCACTTTGGTTCTCTAGTGTTCCCTCGAATACTGGAGTATTCCTTCCTTCATTGACGTACTTGGCCCATTCACGAATCTTGTGGTTCTTGAATGCAACCGCCATCTTCCTAAGAGCAGCGTCCTTGACTTTCTCCACATCTTCATTTGTGAAATGATTTGGTAGGGTGAAATGTTCCATGAGCATTTCCCAAAGCAAATGTTTTTGTCTGTCATCGACAAAAGTAACTCCTGGACGTGGCTTTGATGGCTCTCTCCATTCTTGAAGGGAGATCGGGAGTTGGTCCTTCACAAGAACTCCGCACTGACGAACGAACTTATCCGCAATCTTCTTAGGCGCGAATGGTTCGCCATTAGGTCTGATTGCCTCGATATTGTACTTTACGCCCTCCTTCAACTTTTTGTTTGGGCCTCGTTTTGTCCTGTTGCCTGAAGATTTGCTCGATCCGGATGGCTGAAAGAAGAAAGATCGATTCGTTAATATATCTTCAAGTCATTTAAAACATGTCATGATCACCAGATGCCTGCTTATATAAATATATATACCTCACTGGTCTTTGTTGTTTCAAGATCAACATTTTCTTCGTCATGTTCATAGTTCATGACTTCATCAATTCGGTCATCGCGATCGAATATCATATCACCCTCCCCGGTGTTGTTCAGATATTCGGAGCCGTCATAATCTTCTTCATTCTGATCATCATCTGGCCCGCGAGGATTGCGTATGATATTGAACAGGGCCTCTTCTCCCTCTCTGCCAGTATTGTCCGCCATAAGTTTTGTTTAACTAATCCAAAAGAAATATATTCAAATTACAATGCATGGATGCAATCAATTAATAAGGAAAAACTGAATCAATCATAGTACATAATAAGCATCATCGAATATAATCTTGAATATGTCGTCTCAAATAATAGATATAATCTCGAATACATCGTCTCGAATAATAGATATAATCTCGAATACGTCGTCTCGAATAATAGATATAATCTCGAATACATCGTCTCGAATAATATATAATCTCGAATACATCGTCTCAAATATTATATATCGAGTACATCACTGGCTAGGTAGCTAATAAAGATCGAATACTACAGAAGAATCTAGGACACTCGCGGTTCCTGCGGCGCGGGCGGTGGACACCCAAAGAGAAGGAACCCTCACAGGATCATAGCTGAAGTGAGATCCCTGAAGAAACTGCCAGGTATTGGAGAACCTGCCGCCCTCTAACGCAACCATGTAGCAGTGGATGTGCCCGTCCTCCTCCCTGACACGGCGACGTACCACCTCCGGCGGGGCCGGCTCCCTCCGCACCGAAACTGGCCCAAGCGAACGCCACCAAACGAGATTAGGGTCGACGACGGGACCCGGGGCCGGGTTCCTCATCAAGCGGCGCGCCCCTCCAGGCAGCACCTCCCAGTGCCAGCCCGGCGGAGCCCAGTCCCGGACATGGGTCAGCCGGACGTCGTCGCGGATGGGTCGACGGCGAGGATGCGGGCCGGGCATCGTCGAGAACAAATACTAGCTATATGCCCGCAAAAAGTAACATTTTTTAATGATTGGATTTTGATAACTAAAATTTCTAACATTTCTATATAACTAACATTCCTATAACATTTCTAACAATGCTATATAACTAACATTTCTATAACATTTCTAATATTTCTATAACTAAAAAACAGAAAAAAAAATTATAACATTTCTATATATATATAACTAACATTTGTATAACATTTCTAATATTTCTATAACTAAAAAAAGAAAAAAATTATAACTTTTTTATAACTATTTCTATAACTAAAAAACAGAAAAATTTCTAACAATTCTAACTATTTTATAACTATTTCTATAACAAAAAAACAGAAAAATTTCTAACAATTATAACATTTCTATAACATTTCTAACAATGCTATATAACTAACTATTTCTATAACTAAAAAAACAAAAAATTCTAATATTTTTATAACTATTTCTATAACTAAAAAACAAAAAAAATGTATGTGTGTGTGTGTGCTCACCGGCGAGGCGAGAGGCGACGGGGGGCGGCGACGGGGATGGTGATGGGCGCCGCGACGACGGGGATGGCGACGACGGGGACAGGGACAGGGCGGCGACGACGGGGACGGGCCGGGGCGGCGACGACGGGGACGGGGCGGCGATGACGGGGACGGGGACGATGCGGGACGGGCCGAGACGGCGCGGCGGTGACGATGGGGACGACGGGGACGGGGACGACGGGGACAGGGCGGCGACGAGGGATATGGAGACGGAGGCGGCAGGCGACGGGGCAGAGGAGAAGAAGCAGATGAGAAACTGAAATTTTTGAAGTGTTTAGTTATATAGGATGGACCTTTAGTACCGTTTGGAGCCACCAATCGGTACTAAAGGCCTGTTTTGGCCAGGCCAAGCGGCGGGAACCGCACCCCTTTAGTACCGGGTGCTGGCTCCAACCGGTACTAAAGACCCCCCTTTAGTACTGGTTTGAGCCACCACCCGGTACTAAAGGGGGTGCGCTGGCGCAGGTGCGGTGCGAAATGTTTAGTCCCACCTTGCTAGCCGAGGGGCGTCTGCACTGGTTTATAAGACCCAGTGCGGTAGCTCCCTCGAGCTCCTCTCCAAAGCAGGCCTACTGGGCCTAAATGTTCTGTGCTGCCCTGGGGGCCTACTGGGCCTTTGCGGGCCTGCATCCTGGCCTAACAATAGGTTGGGTTTCTAGTCGTATGCAGGGCGCTGTGGCGCAGTAGGTGGGCTTTTTTTCTTATTTTTTTGCTTTATTTATTTTTGTTTGAGTTGTTTTTTTGCTGTATTTAGAGTTTCTTTGTGAATATTTTTGCTTTAGGTACAAAAAAATACAAACTTTCTGTTAGTACCGGTAGTTTACAAATTTGAATAGTTTAAATTTTGATTTATTTGAAATTTGTGTGAATCACTAGTTTGTGAATAACTTAACTTTGAGAATAGATTTTTAGTGATTCTTTTTTCTTATGTTTAATATTAGTGTGTTTTATCATTATATTCAATTTGGTAATGCTTAGGTTATTTAAAAAAATGAAATGCCTTTTGTAATAGTTGAGTTTTCGTCCGAAACCCTGATACTTCGAAAGAGATTGTCCATTTAGTACACGAAGTGCATCCTGTTTTTGCGGTAACCCTCTCTATTTTTTTGCACATGCTATGTGGGTGAAATTATGATACCATTCCAACTTTCAACCTTTTCTGAGTTCATTTGAAATGCTTTTCAGTTTCAGGGTCATTTAGCTTAAAAAATCAGTAAAGGCATGAAAGAATTTGTTTGCACATAAAATTTCTTCGCGTTTCAAATGCCAAAACACATAACTACCCTAACTATTACAGAGATTCCCTCCTGGGTGTGAAACACAGAAGAAAGTGATGATAGTGAAGCCAGTCACATCCCAGATCTTTGGGTGTGAAACTTTTCTTCGCGTGTGTCCCTTTGTGCCGTAACCATGGAAAATGTCCATCATTTAACGGGATGCTCGGGTCAATATTCACTGTGAATGGAGAAATTTCATCAAACTTTTCATAATCTTCTGACATGTCTGTCTTGTCATCCACTCCCATTATGTTTCTCTTCCCAGAAAGAACTATGTGCCGCTTTGGCTCATCGTACGATGCATTCGCTTCCTTATCTTTTCTTTTTCTTGGCTTGGTAGACATGTCCTTCACATAGAAAACATGTGCCACATCATTGGCTAGGATGAATGGTTCGTCTGCATACGCAAGATTGTTGAGATCCATTGTTGTCATTCCGTTCTGCGGGTCTTCCGTTACCCAGCCTCGTGTCATATTGACCCATTTGCACCGAAACAAAGGGACCTTCAAACCACGTCGATAGTCAAGTTCCCATATGTCCTGTATATAACCATAATATGTTTCCTTTCCTGTCTTGGTTTCTGCATCAAAGCAGACACCACTGTTTTGGTTGGTGCTCTTCTTATCTTGGGCGATCGTGTAAAATGTATTACCATTTATCTCGTACCCTTTGAAAGTCATTATATTCGAAGATGGTAACTGGGACAACAAGTATAAGTCATCTTCAATAGAGGTGTCATGCATGGTACGTGTCTGCAACCAGCTGGCGAAACTCCTGGTTTGTTCACCTGTAATCCAGTCATCAGACCGCTCCGGGTGTTTGGAGCGTAGCAAATTCTTGTGTTCATCCATATACGGAGCCACCAAGGCGGAATTCTGTAGAACTGTGTAGTGTGCTTCAGTGAGAGAATGTCCGTCCATACATATTATTTGTTCCCCTCATAGCGTGCCTTTTCCATCCAGTCCACCCTTATGCCGCGATTTAGGAACACCAATCGGCTTAAGGTCAGGAGTAAAGTCAATACAAAACTCAATGACCTCCTCATTTTCGTGGCCCTTGGAGATGCTTCCTTCTGGCCTAGCACGGTTATGAACATATTTCTTTAAGACTCCCATGAACCTCTCAAAGGGGAACATATTGTGTAGAAATACAGGACCCAAAATGTTAATCTCTTCGCATAGGTGAACTAGGACGTGCGTCATGATGTTGAAGAAGGATGGTGGGAACACCAACTCGAAACTGACAAGACATTGCACCAAATCATTCTCTAACCTTGGTATGATTTCTGGATCGATTACCTTCTGAGAGATTGCATTCAGAAATGCACATAGCTTCACAATGGCTAATCGAACGTTTTCCGGTAGAAGCCCCCTCAATGCAACCAGAAGCAGTTGCATCATAATCACGTGGCAGTCATGAAACTTTAGGTTCTGGAACTTTTTCTCTGCCATGTTTATTATTCCCTTTATATTCGACGAGAAGCCAGACGGTACCTTAATACTAAGCAGGCATTCAAAGAAGATTTCCTTCTCTTCTTTGGTAAGAGCGTAGCTTGCATGACCCCGATGTATGCCGTATTTTCCATGCATAAGTTGCTGGTTCTCCCGTGCCTCAGGTGTATCTTTTGTCTTCCCATACACTCCCAAGAAGCCAAGCAGGGTCACACAAAGATTCTTCGTCACGTGCATCACGTCGATTGCGGAGCCGACCTCTAGGTCTTTCCAATAGGGCAGGTCCCAAAATATAGATTTCTTCTTCCACATGGGTGCGCGTCCGTCAGCGTCATTCGGAACAGGTTGTCCACCAGGACCCTTTCCAAAGACCACCTTCAAATCCTTGACCATATCATGTACATCAGCACCAGTATGGTGGCGAGGCTTCGTCCGGTGATCCGCCGCACCTTTGAAATGCTTGCCTTTCATTCTACGGGATGCCTGCTCGGAAGAAATCGACGATGTCCCAGGTACATATTCTTCTTACAATTAGCCAAATATATACTATCGGTATTGTCCAAACAGTGCGTGCATGCGCGGTATCCCTTGTTTGTCTGTCCTGAAAGGTTACTGAGAGCAGGCCAATCATTGATGGTCACGAACTGCAACGCCTTTAGGTCAAATTCTTCCCCCATGGGCTCATCCCACGCACATACACCTGTTCCATTCCACAGTTGTAAGAGTTCTTCAACTAATGGCCTTAGGTACACATCAATGTCGTTGCCGGGTTGCTTAGGGCCTTGGATGAGCACTGGCATCATAATGAACTTCCGCTTCATGCACAACCAAGGAGGAAGGTTATACAAACATAGAGTCACAGGCCAGGTGTTATGGTTGCTGCTCTGCTCCCCAAAAGGATTAATGCCATCTGCGCTTAGACCAAACCATACGTTCCTTGCGTCATCTGCAAACTCCTTCCTGTACTTTCTTTTGATTTTTCTCCACTGCGACCCGTCAGCGGGTACTCTCAACTTTCCGTCTTTCTTACGGTCTTCTCTGTGCCATCGCATCGCCTTGGCATGCTCTTCGTTTTGGAACAAATGTTTCAACCGTGGTATTATGGGAGCATACCACATCACCTTGGCAGGAATCTTCTTCCTGGGGCGCTCGCCCTCGACATCACCAGGGTCATCGCGGCTGATCTTATAGCGCAATGCACCGCATACCGGGCAAATGTTCAAATCCTCGTACTCACCGTGGTAGAGGATGCAATCATTAGGGCATGCATGTATCTTCTGCACGTCTAACCCTAGAGGGCAGACAGCCTTCTTTGCTTGGTACGTACTCTCGGGCAATTTGTTGTCCTTTGGAAGCATATCCTTTATCATTACCAGCAACTTTCCAAATCCCTTGTTAGACACACCATTCTGTGCCTTCCATTGCAGCAATTCCAGTGTGGTGCCCAGCTTTTTCTTGTCACCTTCACAATTCGGGTACAACAATTTTTTGTGATCCTCTAACATGCGCTGCAACTTCTTCTCATCCAAATCACTTGCGTAGTTTCTCTTTGCATCGGCAATGGCCCGACCTAGATCATCAACGGGCTCATCTGATGCCTCTTCTTCAGCTTCTTCCCGCATTGCCGGCTCAGCTTCTTCCCGCATTACCAGCTCAGCTTCTTCCCTCATTGTTGTTTCATCGTATTCAGGGAACCCATGGCCAGGATAGTTGTCGTCGTCCTCTTCTTCTTCATTGTCTTCCATCATAACCCCTCTTTCTCCATGCTTGGTCCAAACATTATAGTGGGGCATGAAACCAGACTCAAACAGGTGGACGTGAATGGTTCTTGATGTAGAGTAATTGCGACCATTCTTACTGTTGGAAATATGCCCTAGAGGCAATAATAAATTGATTATTATTATATTTCCTTGTTCATGATAATCGTTTATTATCCATGCTAGAATTGTATTGATAGGAAACTCAGATACATGTGTGGATACATAGACAACACCATGTCCCTAGTAAGCCTCTAGTTGACTAGCTCGTTGATCAATAGATGGTTACAGTTTCCTAACCATGGACATTGGATGTCATTGATAACGGGATCACATCATTAGGAGAATGATGTGATGGACAAGACCCAATCCTAAGCCTAGCACAAGATCATGTAGTTCGTATGCTAAAGCTTTTCTAATGTCAAGTATCATTTCCTTAGACCATGAGATTGTGCAACTCCCGGATACCATAGGAGTGCTTTGGGTGTGCCAAACGTCACAACATAACTGGGTGGCTATAAAGGTACACTACAGGTATCTCCGAAAGTGTTTGTTGGGTTGGCACGAATCGAGACTGGGATTTGTCACTCCGTGTAAACGGAGAGGTATCTCTGGGCCCACTCGGTAGGACATCATCATAATGTGCACAATGTGATCAAGGAGTTGATCACGGGATGATGTGTTACGGAACGAGTAAAGAGACTTGCCGGTAACGAGATTGAACAAGGTATCGGGATACCGACGATCGAATCTCGGGAAAGTATCGTACCGATAGACAAAGGGAATTGTATACGGGATTGATTAAGTCCTTGACATCGTGGTTCATCTGATGATATCATCATGGAACATGTGGGAGCCAACATGGGTATCCAGATCCCGCTATTGGTTATTGACCGGATAGTCATCTCGGACATGTCTGCATGTCTCCCGAACCCGTAGGGTCTACACACTTAAGGTTCGGTGACGCTAGGGTTATAGAGATATTAGTATGCGGTAACCGGAAAGTTCTTCGGAGTCCCGGATGAGATCCCGGACGTCACGAGGAGTTCCGGAATGGTCCGGAGGTAAAGATTTATATATGGGAAGTCCTATTTTGGTCACCGGAAAAGTTTCGGGTTTTATCGGTAACGTACCGGGACCACCGGGAGAGTCCCGGGGGGCCACCAAGGGGGTCCACCTGCCCCGGGGGGCCACATGGGCTGTAGGGGGTGCGCCTTGGCCTATATGGGCCAAGGGAACTAGCCCCAAGAGGCCCATGCGCCAAGAGAAGAGGGAAAGGAAGAGTCCTAAAAGGGGAAGGCACCTCCTAGGTGCCTTGGGGAGGAGGGACTCCTCCCCTGGCCGCACCCTTCCTTGGAGGAAGGGCCAAAGGCTGCGCCCCCCCTCTCCCTTGGCCCTATATATAGTGGGGGAAAGGGAGGGCAGCAACACCTAAGCCCTGGCGCCTCCCTCTCCCTCCCATGACACACCTCCCTCCTCCCGCAGCGCTTGGCGAAGCCCTGTTGGAATCCTGCTACTTCCACCACCACGCCGTCGTGCTGCTGGATCTCCATCAACCTCTCCTCCCCCCTTGCTGGATCAAGAAGGAGGAGACGTCGCTGCTCTGTACGTGTGTTGAACGCGGAGGTGCCGTCCGTTCGGCGCTAGGATCATCGTTGATTTGGATCACGACGAGTACGACTCCATCAACCCCGTTCTCTTGAACGCTTCCGCGCGCGATCTACAAGGGTATGTAGATCCACTCCTCCCTCGTTGCTAGATGACTCCATAGATAGATCTTGGTGACACGTAGGAAAATTTTGAATTTATGCTACGTTCCCCAACAGTGGCATGATGAGCTAGGTCTATGCGTAGTTTCTATGCACGAGTAGAACACAAAGTAGTTGTGGGCGTTGATTTTGTTCAATATGATTACCGTTACTAGTCCAATCTTGATTCGATGGCATTGTGGGATGAAGCGGCCCGGACCGACCTTACACGTACTCTTATGTGAGACTGGTTCCACCGACTGACATGCACTAGTTGCATAAGGTGGCTAGCGGGTGTTTGTCTCTCCCACTTTAGTCGGATCGGATTCGATGAAAAGGGTCCTTATGAAGGGTTAATAGCAATTGGCATATCACGTTGTGGTCTTTGCGTAGGTAAGAAATGTTCTTGCTAGAAACCCATAGCAGCCACATAAAACATGCAAACAACAATTAGAGGACGTCTAACTTGTTTTTGCAGGGTATGCTATGTGATGTGATATGGCCAAAAGGATGTGATGAATGATATATGTGATGTATGAGATTGATCATGTTCTTGTAATAGGAATCACGACTTGCATGTCGATGAGTATGACAACCGGCAGGAGCCATAGGGGTTGTCTTTATTTATTTATGACCTGCGTGTCAACTTAAACGTCATGTAATTACTTTACTTTATTGCTAAAGCATTAGCCATAGTAGTAGAAGTAATAGATGATGAGACAACTTCAAGAAGACACGATGATGGAGATCATGGTGTCATGCCGGTGACGATGATGATCATGGAGCCCCGAAGATGGAGATCAAGAGGAGCAAAATGATATTGGCCATATCATGTCACTATTTGATTGCATGTGATGTTTATCATGTTTATACATCTTGTTTACTTAGAACGACGGTAGTAAATAAGATGATCCCTCACTAAAATTTCAAGAAGGTGTTCCCCCTAACTGTGCACCATTGCGACAGTTCGTTGTTTCGAAGCACCACGTGATGGTAGGGTGTGATAGATTCTAACGTTCACATACAACGGGTGTAAGACAGATTTACACACGCGAAACACTTAGGTTGACTTGACGATCCTAGCATGTGTACAGACATGGCCTCGGAACACAAGAGACCGAAAGGTCGAGCATGAGTCGTATGGTAGATACGATCAACATGAAGATGTTCACCGATGTTGACTAGTCCGTCTCACGTGATGATCGGACACGGCCTAGTTGACTCGGATCATGTAATCACTTAGATGACTAGAGGGATGTATATCTGAGTGGGAGTTCATAAGATGAACTTAATTATCCTGAACATAGTCAAAAAGGATTTTGCAAATTATGTCGTAGCTCGCACTTTAGTTGTACTGTTTAGATATGTTCCTAGAGAAAAATTAGTTGAAAGTTGATAGTAGCAATTATGCGGACTAGGTCCGTAAACTGAGGATTGTCCTCATTGCTTCTTAGAAGGCTTATGTCCTTAATGCACCGCTCAGTGTGCTGAACCTCGAACGTTGTCTTTGGATGTTGCGAACATCTGACATACACGTTTTGATAACTACGTGATAGTTCAGTTAAACGGTTTAGAGTTGAGGCACCAAAGACGTTTTGAAACGTCGTGAAACATATGAGATGTTTCGAGGGCTGAAATTGGGATTTCAGGCTCATGCCCACGTCAAGAGGTATAAGACCTCCGACGATTTTCTTAGCCTGCAAACTAAGGGAGAAAAGCTCAATTGTTGAACTTGTGCTCAGATTGTCTGAGTACAACAATCGCTTGAATCGAGTGGGAGTTGATCTTCCAGATGAAATAGTGATGGTTCTCCGAAGTCATTACCACCAAGCTGCTTGAGCTTCGTGATGAACTATAATATATCAGGGACATATATGATGATCCTTGAGATATTCGCGATGTTTGACACCACAAAAGTAGAGATCAAGAAGGAGCATCAATTGTTGATGGTTGGTGAAACCATTAGTTTCAAGAAGGGAAAGGGCAAGAAGGGATACTTCATGAAATGGCAATTCAGCTGCTGCTCTAGTGAAGAAACCCAAGGTTGAACCCAAACCCGAGACTAAGTGCTTCTGTAATAAGGGGAACAGCCACTAGAGCAGAATTACCCTAGATACTTGGTAGATGAGAAGGCTGGCAAGGTCGATAGAAGTATATTGGATATACATTGTGTTGATGTGTACTTTACTAGTACTCCTAGTAGCACCAGGGTATTAGATACTGGTTCGGTTGCTAAGTCTTAGTAACTCGAAATAAAAGCTACGGAATAAACGGAGACTAGCCAAAAGGTGAGATGACGATATGTGTTGGAAGTATTTCCATGGTTGATCAAATATCGTACGCTCCCTCTACCATCGAGTTTGGTGTTTGCGTTGAGCATAGACATGATAGGATTGTGTCTATCGCAATACGGTTATTCATTTAAGGAGAATAATGGTTACTCTGTTTTTGAATAATATCTTCAATGGTCTTGCACCTAAAATGAATGGTTCATTGAATCTCGATCATAGTGATACACATGTTCATGCCAAAAGATAGTAGTGATAGTACCACCTACTTGTGGCACTGCCACGTAAGTCATATCGGTATAAAACGCATGAAGAAGCTCCATGTTGATGGATCTTTGGGCTCACTCGTTTTTGAAAAGTTTGAGACATGCAAACCATGTCTATTGGTGTATATGCATGAAGAAACACCATGCAAATGGACCGTTCGGACTCGCTTGATTTTGAATCACTTGAGACATGCAAATCATACCACATGGGCAAGATGACTGAAAGCCTCGTTTTTAGTAAAATGGAACTAGAAAGCAACTTGTTGGAAGTAATACATTTTGATGTGTGCAGTCCAATGAGTGCTGAGGCATGTAGTGGATATCGTTATGTTCTTACTTCAAAGATGATTTGAGTAGATGTTGAGTACATTTGCTTGATGAATCACGAGTCTGAATTATTGAAAGGTTCAAGTAATTTCAGGGTGAAGTTGAAAGATCGTCGTGACAAGAGGATAAAAGATCTATGATATGATCATAGAGATGAATATCTTAATTACGAGTTTGGCACAGAATTAAGACATTGTGGAAATTGTTTCACAACTAATACAGCCTGGAACACCATAGTGTGATGGTGTCCGAACATCATAACTGCACCCTATTGGATATGATGCATACCATGATGTCTCTTATCGAATTACCACGATAGTTTATGGGTTAGGCATTAGAGACGACCACATTCACTTTAAATAGGGCACCACGTAATTCCGATGAGATGACACCGTATGAACTATGGTTTGGAGAAACCTAAGCTGTCATTTCTTAAAAGTTTGGGGCTGCAACGCTTATGTGAAAAAAGGTTTCAGGCTGATAAGCTCGAACCCAAAGCGGATAAATGCATCTTCATAGGACACCCAAAACAGTTGGGTATACCTCCTATCTCAGATCCGAAAGCAATAAGGGATTGTTTCTAGAATCGGGTCCTTTCTCGAGGAAAAGTTTCTCTCGAAAAAATTGAGTGGGAGGATGGTGGAGACTTGATGAGGTTATTGAACCGTCTCTTCAACTAGTGTGTGGCAGGGCACAGGAAGTTGTTCCTGTGTCACCTACACCAATTGAAGTGGAAGCTTATGATAGTGATCATGAAACTTCAGATCAAGTCACTACCAAACCTCGTAGGATGACAAGGATGCGTACTACTTCAGAGTGGTACGTAATCCTGTCTTGGAAGTCATGTTGCTAGACAACAATGAACCTACGAGCTATGGAGAAGCGGTGGTGGGCCTGGATTCCGATAAATGGCTCGAGGCCATATAATCCGAGAGAGGATCCATATATGAAAACAAAGTGTAGACTTTGGAAGAACTACTTGATGGTCGTAAGGCTGTTAGGTACATATGGATTTTAAAAGGAAGACGGACAATGATGGTAAGTATCACCATTAAGAAAGCTCGACTTGTCATTAAGAAATTTCCCGACAAGTTCAAGGAGTTGACTACGGTGAGACTTTCTCACTCGTAGCGATGCTAAGAGTCTGTTGGAATTATATTAGTGATTACTGCATTATTTATGAAATCTTGCAGATAGGATGTCAAAACATTGTTTCCTCGACGATTTTCTTGAGGAAAGGTTGTATGTGATACAACCGGAAGGTTTTGTCAATCCTGAAAGATGCTAATAAGTATGCAAAGCTCCAGCAATCCTTCTAAGGACTGGAGTAAGCATCTCGGAGTTGGAATGTATGCTTTGATGAGATGATCAAAGATTTTGGGTGTATACAAAGTTTATGAGAAACTTGTATTTCCAAAGAAGTGAGTGGGAGCACTATAGAATTTCTGATGAGTATATGTTGTTGACATATTATGGATCAGAAATGACGTAGGATTTCTGGAAAGCATATGGGGTTATTTGAAAGTGTTTTTCAATGGAAAGCCTGGATTAAGCTACTTGAACATTGAGCATCAAGATCTATAAGGATAGATCAAAACGCTTAATGGTACTTTCAAATGAGCACATAGCTTGACATGATCTTGAAGGTGCTCGAGATGGATCAGTCAAAGAAGGAGTTCTTGCCTGAGTTGTAAGGTATGAAGTTAAGACTTAAAGCTTGACCGCGGCAGAAGAAAGAGAAAGGACGAATGTCGTCCCCTATGCTTTTGTCATAGGCTCTATACGGTATGCCATGCTAAGTACCGCACCTGATGTGTGCCTTGCCACATGTCTGGCAAGAGGGTACAAAGGTGATCCAGGAGTGGATCACTAGATAGCGGTCAAAAATTGTCCTTGGAGCAATAAGGACATGTTTCTCGGTTATGGAGGTGATAAAGAGTTCGACGTAAAGAGTTACGTCGATGCAAGCTTAACACCTATCCGGATAGCTCTGAGTAGAGATACCGGATACGTATAATTGGAGCAACAATTTAGAATAGCTCCAAGTAGAACAGTTATTTGAAATGGCTCCAAATATAGCGTAGTAGCTGCATCTACAAGATGACATAGAGATTTGCGAAGTACATACGGATCTGAATGTTGCAGACCCGTTGACTGAAACCTCTCTCACTAGCAAAACATGATCAAACCCAGAACTCATTGAGTCTTAATCACATGATGATGTGAACTAGTTTAGTGACACTAGTAAACTCTTCGGATGTTGGTCACATGGCGATGTGACCTGTGAGTGTTAATCACATGACGATGTGAACTAGATTATTGACTCTAGTGCAAGTGGGAGACTGTTGGAAATATGCCCTAGAGGCAATAATAAATTGATTATTATTATATTTCCTTGTTCATGATAATCGTTTATTATCCATGCTAGAATTGTATTGATAGGAAACTCAGATACATGTGTGGATACATAGACAACACCATGTCCCTAGTAAGCCTCTAGTTGACTAGCTCGTTGATCAATAGATGGTTACAGTTTCCTAACCATGGACATTGGATGTCATTGATAACGGGATCACATCATTAGGAGAATGATGTGATGGACAAGACCCAATCCTAAGCCTAGCACAAGATCATGTAGTTCGTATGCTAAAGCTTTTCTAATGTCAAGTATCATTTCCTTAGACCATGAGATTGTGCAACTCCCGGATACCGTAGGAGTGCTTTGGGTGTGCCAAACGTCACAACGTAACTGGGTGGCTATAAAGGTACACTACAGGTATCTCCGAAAGTGTCTGTTGGGTTGGCACGAATCGAGACTGGGATTTGTCACTCCGTGTAAACGGAGAGGTATCTCTGGGCCCAATCGGTAGGACATCATCATAATGTGCACAATGTGATCAAGGAGTTGATCACGGGATGATGTGATACGGAACGAGTAAAGAGACTTGCCGATAACGAGATTGAACAAGGTATCGGGATACCGACGATCGAATCTCGGGCAAGTATCGTACCGATAGACAAAGGGAATTGTATACGGGATTGATTAAGTCCTTGACATCGTGGTTCATCCGATGATATCATAGTGGAACATGTGGGAGCCAACATGGGTATCCAGATCCTGTTGTTTGTTATTGACCGGAGAGTCATCTCGGTCATGTCTGCATGTCTCCCGAACCCGTAGGGTCTACACACTTAACGTTCGGTGACGCTAGGGTTATAGAGATATTAGTATGTGGTAACCCGAAAGTTATTCGGAGTCCCGGATGAGATCCCGGACGTCACGAGGAGTTTCGGAATGGTCCGGAGGTAAAGATTTATATATGGGAAGTCCTATTTTGGTCACCGGAAAAGTTTCGGGTTTTATCGGTAACGTACCGGGACCACCGGGAGGGTCCCGGGGGGCCACCAAGGGGGTCCACCTGCCCCGGGGGGCCACATGGGCTGTAGGGGGTGCGCCTTGGCCTATATGGGCCAAGGGCACCAGCCCCAAGAGGCCCATGCGCCAAGAGAAGAGGGAAAGGAAGAGTCCTAAAAGGGGAAGGAACCTCCTAGGTGCCTTGGGGAGGAGGGACTCCTCCCCTGGCCGCACCCTTCCTTGGAGGAAGGGCCAAAGGCTGCGCCCCCCTCTCCCTTGGCCCTATATATAGTGGGGGAAAGGGAGGGCAGCAACACCTAAGCCCTGGCGCCTCCCTCTCCCTCCCATGACACACCTCCCTTCTCCCGCAGCGCTTGGCGAAGCCCTGTTGGAATCCTGCTACTTCCACCACCACGCCGTCGTGCTGCTGGATCTCCATCAACCTCTCCTCCCCCCTTGCTGGATCAA
Organism: Triticum dicoccoides; assembly: GCF_002162155.2. Classification (NCBI taxonomy): domain Eukaryota; kingdom Viridiplantae; phylum Streptophyta; class Magnoliopsida; order Poales; family Poaceae; genus Triticum; species Triticum dicoccoides. The sequence continues at coordinate 10,788,282 of NC_041380.1, forward strand.
GAAGGAGGAGACGTCGCTGCTCCGTACGTGTGTTGAACGCGGAGGTGCCGTCCGTTCGGCGCTAGGATCATCGGTGATTTGGATCACGACGAGTACGACTCCATCAACCCCGTTCTCTTGAACGCTTCCGCGCGCGATCTACAAGGGTATGTAGATCCACTCCTCCCTCGTTGCTAGATGACTCCATAGATAGATCTTGGTGACACGTAGGAAAATTTTGAATTTATGCTACGTTCCCCAACACTTACAGCCAGCACATGGACAATGCATAAAATCATCCGCTCGCTTGTTTGCCTCAGCCGCAAGCAGAATAGTACGCACGCCATTAATGAACTCGGGAGAGCATCGGTCATCGTACATCCATTGCTGGCTCATCTTCAATACACAGCACCGAAAACATCAAATTAGTACAATACATAAAGTTCATACATAAAGAGCATACAACACTTCAATGCAACAAACAAATAACTCTCTAGCTAAAGAATTTAAATGCAACAACAAATGCGATCAAGATCGCAACTAAGGTAACAATTGATCCAATAGCATAATGATACCAAGCCTCACTATGAATGGCATATTTTCTAATCTTTTTAATCTTCAAGCGCATTTTCTCCATCTTAATCTTGTGATCATCGACGACATCAGCAACATGCAACTCCAATTCCATCTTCTCCCCCTCAATTCTTTTCAATTTTTCCTTCAAATCCTCGTTTTCTCTTTCAACTAAATTTAACCTCTCGACAATAGGGTCGGTTGGAATTTCGGGTTCAACTACCTCCTACATACAAATATCTATGTCAACTTGATGGGCATAATTTGTCATAAACACGAAATGCAATGAATAGTTTTAAAAGAGAATATACCACATCCGAATCATAACTCGGACGAGGGCCGACGGGGACAGATATCAAAACCATGGCACTATGCATAACAAACAACGTATGGGTAAGATAATTATACGAGTAACTATATATCCAAATCACACAAACATCATTTTTTTATATAAAACTTCATGAACAAGAGGCTCACCACAAGGTGGTGTCGGCGACGGGACGTTGTGAGCGATCGACGGTGGTTATGACGGAGATTTAGAAGGTACTATGTAAACCACACCTACATATGCAAAACTAACTATTATTTTGACCTCAAATTGCATATAAATCAAATACTAGCACATATATATAATTCCTCCCAAATTACTAAACTCAAAAATCAATCACTATATAAAGCATTGCACGAGCTAATCTAGCAATGAGAGATGAAAGGAAAGAGTTGCTAACCTTTGTGATCATTTGAATGGATGGGGGCCTTCAAATCTTGGGGAAAATGTGTGATGAGCTTGAGAGGAAGAGGGAAAAGAATAGAGAGGAGAGGGGAAAGGGGAAGAACAGAGCGAGCTCAGGTGGACGAAGGGTCTATGTAGGACGACCTTTAGTACCAGTTCGTGATACGACCCGGTACTAAAGGTGCTGGAGGGGCCTCGGACTGACAACATCCTGCCACCACTCACTTTAGTACCGGTTTGTGGCACGAACCAGTGCTAAAGGTTCACCACGAACCGGTACTAATGACAGCGGCCCGGCTAGCCGTTGGAACCGGCATTAATGTACACATTAGTGCCGGCTCAAATTCAAACCGGCACTAATGTGCTTCACGTTTGACCCTTTTTATACTAGTGGTTACCAGTAACGCCCCACCATTATGAACATTGAACCCTGTGTAATCGAGGGGGGCTGGGGTCCTGGCGCACTCTATACAAGCCACCCCCTCCTCTGGGACAGGGGTTCGCACTTTGGTAAACACACACACACACGTATAATCCAGTCGACCGCCTCAGGGCACCGAGACGTAGGGCTGTTACATCCTCCGAGAAGGGCCTGAACTCATAAAACTTGTGCGTACAACTACTCCATAACTAGGATCTTGCCTCCTCATACCTACCCCCCATTCTACTGTTAGTCTTAGATCCACGACACCACATACATCAGTATGTATGATTTCCAACAAATTTGTCGTTTGCTCCATTGTTCCAGAGAACGGAGTCTTAGTCATCTTTCCCACGAGGCATGGTTCGCAAACATCAACTGATTCATAATCAAGTTATTCCAAAAGCCCATCAGCATGGATTTTCTTCATGCGCTTTACACCAATATGACCTAAACGGCAATGCCAGAAATAAGTTGCACTATCATTATTAACTTTGCATCTTTTGGCTTCAATATTATGAAAATGTGTATCACCACAATCGAGATCCAACAAACCATTTTCATTGGGTGTATGACCATAGAAGGTTGTATTCATGTAAACAGAACAACAATTATTCTCTAACTTACATGAATAACCGTATTACAATAAACATGATCCAATCATATCCATGCTCAACGCAAACACTAAATAACATTTATTTTAGGTTTAACACTAATCCCAAAAGTATAGGGAGTGTGCGATGATGATCATATCAATCTTGGAACCATTTCCAGTACACATCATCACTTCACCCTTCACTAGTCTCTGTTTATTATGTAACTCCTGTTTCGAGTTACTAATCTTAGCAACCGAACAAGTATCAAATACTCAGGGGCTACTATAAACACTAGTAAGGCACACATCAATAACCTGTATATCAAATATACCCTTTGTTCACTTTGCCATCCTTCTTATCCACCAAATATTCAGGGAATTTCTACTTCAAGTGATTATTTCCTTTGCAGTAGAAGCACTCAGTTTCAGGCTTTGGTCCAGCTTTGGGCTTCTTCACGGGAGTGACAACTTGCTTGTCATTCTACTTGAAGTTCCATTTATTTCCCTTTGCCCTTTTCTTGAAACTTGTGTTCTTGTCAATCATCAACACATGATGCTCTTTCTTGATATCTACCTTCATCGATTTCAACATCACGAAGAGCTCGGGAATCGTTTTCGTCATCCCTTGCATACTATAGTTCATCATGAAGTTCTAGCAACTTGGTGATGGTGACTAGAGAACTCTATCAATCACTATCTTATATGGAAGATTAACTCCCACTTGAGTCAAGCGATTGTAGTACCCAGACAATCTGAGCACAAGCTCACTGCTTGAGCTATTCTCCTCCATTTTTTAGCTATAGAACTTGTTGGAGACTTCATATCTCTCAACTCGGGTATTTGCTTGAAATATTAACTTCAACTCCTGGAACATCTCATATGGCCCATGACGTTCAAAACGTCTTTGAAGTCCTGATTCTAAGCCGTTAAGCATGGTGCACTAAACTATAAAGTAGTCATCATATTGAGCTAGCCAAACGTTCATAACATATACATCTACTCCTGCAATAGGTTTGTCACCTAGCGGTGCATCAAGGACATAATTCTTCTGTGCAGCAATGAGGATAAACCTCAGATCATGTATCCAATCCGCATCATTGCTACTAACATCCTTCAACTTAGTTTTCTCTAGGAACATATCAAAAATAAAACATATGAAAGCAACAACGCGAGCTATTGATCTACAACATAAATATGCTAATACTACCAGGACTAAGTTCATGATAAATTTAACTTCAATTAATCATATTACCTAAGAACTCCCACTTAGATAGACATCCCTCTAATACTCTAAGTGATCACGTGATCCAAATCAACTAAACCATGTCCGATCATCATGTGAGATGGAGTAGTTTCAATGGTGAACATCACTATGTTGATCATATCTACTATATGATTCACGCTCGACCTTTCGGTCTCCGTGTTCTGAGGCCATATATGTTATATGCTAGGCTCGTCAAGTTTAACCTGAGTATTCCGCGTGTGCAACTATTTTGCGCCCGTTGTATTTGAACGTAGAGCCTATCACACCCGATCATCACGTGGTGTCTCAGCACGAAGAACTTTCGCAACGGTGCATACTCAGGGAGAACACTTATACCTTGATAATTTAGTGAGAGATTATCTTATAAAGCTACCGCCGAACTAAGCAAAATAAGATGTATAAAAGATAAACATCACATGCAATCATAATATGTGGCATGATATGGCCATCATCATCTTGTGCCTTTGATCTCCATCTCCAAAAGCATCGTCACACTACTAGGAAAAGGCCTACTAATGGCGCACCTAATTTGGCCATTAATGGCGCATTAGTGGTGCGCCATTAGTAGCACGCCATTAGTATATTTTACTAATGGCGCACCTCTGGTGCGCCATTAGTATCTGGTATACTAATGGCGCACCTCAGATGCACCATTAGTATATACAATAGTGCGCCATTAGTATGCCTCCCAGGGGGCCATGTATACCCAGGTGCTTTGGCATACTAATGGCGCACGACAACAGGATGCGCCATTAGTAACTTCGGCATACTAATGGCGCACTGTTTAATGAAGCGCCATTAGTATCCTTTGGCATACTAATGGTGCACTGTTTAATGATGCGCCATTAGTATCCTTTGGCATACTAATGACGCACTATGATGTGATGCGCCATTAGTATGAATATTAGGTTTTTTTTATTTTTTAATTTTCTGTTTTTTGCACAGGTTACAAAATGCATAATTGGACAAAATATAGACATCACACATCAACAACAGATTCATCGAATACAATAGAAAATTAGTCTTTGAATACAATTCATCATTTTAGTCTCCGAATACAATTCATCATATTAGTCTCCGAATTGAAAAGACCGAACAAAGATAGAACATTATATTACAAGTCTCGAGACCGCGAGTTTGTATTCACATTACAAGTCGATATCAATCATCTAAACTACCATCACATAGAAGAGAGCTGCGGTCATCACGATGAGCATCATCACGATGAAACTCATCTTCATCCGGTTCCTCCAACGCTCCCTCCCCTCTCCCGCTAGAAAGCGGGCGTATCTAGATTCGGCCTCGGCCCTAGTGGCGTACCCTTTGTAACTATTACCGCTGAATCGGTGAACCTGTCTCCGACACTCCTCCCAGTCGTCGTAGACTCCGGGAACCTTACCCTTGTACACGACATACCACGACATCGCTATGTAGTAGCCAAATGAAACGTTAGTACCAATTCACAGACAATATATAAGTATGCAACAGAACGATCGGAAGAGAAAAGCAAGACATTAATAGCATCGATTACATCTAAGTTGAACCACTCTCGAAACCAAAGAGACATACTACAAGTTCATTAAAGTTTAATTACAACATGAGCCAATCGATGTTTCAGAACTAGACACAGCATCACTGCTTTCAACTCGACTCAAGGGAGTCATGAAACAACGGGCGTTGTCAGCCTGCATTTGTAGGATTGTGTCGATGTCACTGTTGGACGGTTGATTTCTGAGGTAGAACTGCCCCCAGGTACGAAGGACATCTTGATGGATGATTTCCGCAAACTCCGACTGGATGCGAAAGAATTCTTGTCTGATGTCCGCGTCCTGGATTGCCGACACGCTCGCGGCCCAATCTTTGAGTCTACTCGGTAGCAAAAGTTGATGATGGTCCCGTACAATCGCCCGCATGTGATGGATGGAGTAGTAGGCACCCTTCTGACCGCCAGGCGGCTGCTTGACACAGCAGAACGTCGTATTGTGGGAGAACACATGCTTGCCGTACTTACGAATAGGCCTGGTGAAGGTGCCTCCAGATTTGACGTAGCCGGGGAGAACATTATCAAGAACCTTCTTGACATTTGTGTAGTCTACGTTCGACTGACGGTCCGGGTCGAAATACGTGGCCATGGAATATTTGGGGCTTAGGAGGATGAGCATGCAATGTGTGTCACTGCAGAAAACATGGAACGTTAAAAGAAAAATGATCAAAATCTAAGAATTCATATGTTACGGGGCGGTTGAGGGGAGGACTTACTCCAGAAAGTAAGGCACGAGGAAGTTATCCTTATCTTGGTTTGCCAGAATGACGCCTTCGAGGTAAGAAGTCGCGAGTTGCCGGTCCCCACCGCTGCCCAAGATCTTGGCACGCATGTAGAACGGGTCGACTATCACGATGTCCGGGGTCTTGTCGCGAATGATCCGCATCTCCATACTCAGCGAAAATAGCCGAACAAAGGTGTAGTGCAGCGGATGAAGGTTCAACATAGCGTGGATGTCATCAAACCGCAGGACGATGGTACCCCCGATGGAGTTATCCACAAAGCCCTTGCCCTCTGGCACCTTGGCCGCGAAAACCGGGTATGCCACATCCTTCTCTATGAGACGCCACTTCTCCAAAGAAAGAACACTGTCATGCAGACTCCGCATAGCACCGGTTGCAGCATCGAGCATATTTCTCGGTAGCATCGGCCTACCCGCCACATGCACCCTCCTCGAGATATCCTCAGGTGAAGGTGGCCCGTCCTGAGAACGGACCGTACTCGGTGCCGGCTGGCCCGCACCCTTGTTAGTCTTTCTTTTGCGTGCCTTCTTCTTCTCCTGTAATGGGACCGAGTTCTGCTCACAGACCACCTTCTTGAGTGTGTTGGGGCTGAACATATTTCGCACCTCGCCTATCTGAGGCTCGGTGAAGTCGGCAGCTGGAGGCGTCTCCTGAGAGCTGAACTGCAGACGACGCTTGTTGCAACTTGGCTTCTCCGCGGTACCAGCTAGATCGTGCACGTCTTTTGTTGGGTTGGGTTCTTGAGAAGGAGGCCCCATGAAGTCACCACCGTACCCATGATCGCCAAAGTATTGATCGACGTTGGCAAATGTATCATCGTCGTCGTCGTTCTGATCCTGTGCCATATGCATGTTTGGATCCAGTGGCATAGGGATGTCCGGCACCGTTGCGGCGGTCTTGCCATGGAGCCGACTTGGCGCCGACACGACTGGCGGTGTTGTCTTTGGGGTGGTGTCCCCCGCCCCCAAACAAATCTGGCTCTTCGGCCAAAGCAGGGGCCAGCTCAGGCAGGCACTGAGGGTCATCACGTCATCATCGTCGGCCCCGACGGGTTGAATCGGAGGTCACAACTCGTCGCAGCCTGGCAGCACCCGAAACAGTTGAACCCTAAACAAGTTGGGTGGCATCTGGGTACCGTGGAACAAGGGGTTGCCCGGTTGAACGATTTTGCCCTTGGCGACATCGACTAACTCGTTGTTCATGAAGTGCAAGAGAGTGCACGGAACATCGGCGGCGCCCTGCGAAAACATGTAGGGCGTTAGGGATGCCCAGTCAAAGGCAAGGAGATGAAGTCCTCGGCCGAGAGAGGCTTAATTAGTTACCGTGATGATATCGTCGAGCTCGGCTAATGTCGAGGTACCGCCAACGGCGGGCGTGCAATTGACGGAGGGGCCGCTTGCTGCAGAGGTGCCGGCCGGTGTACACCAGGGTGCATTAAGCTCCCGTGCCGGTGTCGAAGACACCAATGCCGCCTCCGCCGGAGACACCAATGGCCCCGCCATCGCGTTCTGCGAGTTGCTGGCCGTGAAGCTATGAATCGGGGGCGGCCCTTGTTGGCCGCCCGCAATCCACACACTAATCCCCTGGATCAAGGTAGGCACAATGGCGGTGATCGTCGCTCCGAGTTGTTGTTGCACTTGCTCTTGGACAATCTCCGGAATCCGCGCCACCTGTGCCCTAAGTTCTTGAACCTCGCGCGCCTGGCTTTCCGAGCTGGTCTTTTTCTCCTTTCGCCCACCAGTGTTATAGTATGACGACCATTTTGTCGACAAGCCTTTGCCGGCCACACGACCAGCTGATGTTGGCTTACCGAGCTTATCCTTGTTCTTCATTACATTCAACGCCCTATTTAGAGTGGTGTCCCAAGGGTTGCTCTTAGTCGACCCCGCGCTACTGCTTTCAGTTGCCTGCGGAAGGAATGTGAACCATTTAGAAATTTGGCTTCATTAATTAGAATGCAACCATATGGAGCTAATTACGCGGGGGTGTATTCCTTACCAGAACAAGCTCAAGCGCCCTGGTCTTCGGATCCGTGGTAAGCTCCTTTGTTTTCGGGTCCTTCTTGTACCGGGCCCTGACAAAGTTCCTGGTCTGCTTGTCACCGTATTTATCGAAGAGGGGCGGTAGGCCTTGCTCGGCATGGTCCGCCTCCTCCTTGTCCCATATAGGCTCCGCCTCTCTGGCCGGGACCGAGTGTGTGTTCCCCTAAGTTCAGCTCCCGCATTTCTTTCCCCCACTTACTTGATTCGGAGTTTGCGGTGCTCGAGCAATTGATCTTGAAGTCGTTGTAGTCATCTTCGGTGATCGAAGGATTTTTCTCCTTGATCTTCTCATAACTCTCACCTTTCTCGATCATTCTCTTCACATTGCTTTTCCAAGTAGACAGGGCCTTGCTCATCTTCGTGAGGGCAGCATTGTTCACTTTATTCCCTTTGAGGCTTGTGTTTTCAAATTCAGCGGGGAACTTGTATCATTCGTGCAGCTTCGTGAAGAGGAGGTTGCGCAAATTCCCTCGGTCAGGATGGCTCAGGTTCTCGGTGTTGATCGAGACGGTGCTCCAAAGAATGCACCTGAGCTGAAGCGAGTACCCCTTGACTATTCGTTCGGGCGCCGTTGGATTCCCGTCAGAGTCCACTTCAGTAACTTCCTCCTTGAGGGTGCGGAGCACGATCGGGCGCCGGTCCTTCCGTTGCCTCTTCGGTTGGCTGCCATCTGTGTGTGCGCCGCCATCATCAGTGGTGGCATCCTCGGCGGCACCATCAGTGGTGGCATCAGTGGGGTCATCCTCGGCGGTACCATCAGTGGTCTCAGGATCGGTGGGGAAGGCGGCGTCCTCATACAAGTGAGGTTGTTCCTCCATCTCCTGGGACAACTCCCAGAATTTCTTGCCGCCCGAACCCCCGGCCTCATCATTGTTGGCCATGTTTCTCTATAAATAGGAACAAAGTTTTGTCAAAAAGTTGGTTATTGTCAAGGAACAAGATCATGGTCTCATCATTTAGGGTTTGTCGACACCGAGGCATCCTAAAAGCTAAGCTTTTATCATTGAGGGTTTTTCGACGTCGAGGCACCCTAAAAGCCTAAGCTTTCATCATTTCGGTTTTTATCGACACCGAGGCACCCTAAAAGCCATGCATTAGTCACAAGTACGCCGGGGCACTTGATCCTACTTAATTAACTACTAAGATACCCCGGCCCATGCATTAGTCACAAGTACCCCATATGTCCTATTTTTAGCAAAGTCATGCTAAAATTTACGGAAAATTTCAGCATGACCTTTGCTGAAAATAGGACATATGGAGTACCCGAATTTGCCGAAACAGAAGTTAGTCGACATTCCAGCAAACTCAAGGGCCTCTCGGGTGGACAAGGCAAAAAAGGCCTCCATCACAACATGGAAAATACATTGGCATGTGAAAAAAGGCCTCCATTGCTTAGGGTACAAGACTGTTACATGAAAGTAAATGCAGCAGTTGAAGCAGAGATTGGTGTACAAGCAAGAACAGAGCAAGTTCTTCTTATCCTCTGCAATTATAATAGGAGCCAATCAAATGGATAAAAGGAGAATTGGTTCATTGCAGGCAAGACTGAGCTGAAACAATCAAGGGAAGTGATCAGCAACAGTACGAAGGCTCTGCCAGACGGTGCTCTGAGCCGGCTGGACACATACAAGAAACTAGAATGACTCAGTCAGGTCACTATGTGGCTGAGCCTCTTCAGTCCATGGTTTTGCTACTTATAATAAGGCCTGATGTATTGTAGTTTGAGTGTCAACAAGCAATGTGGTGTAAATATCCATGCCACTGCAATCTACAGCAGTGACCCTGCTTGATCTTTTGGTGCATTTGTTACCACATTCCATTTAACTTTTTACTGAAATGTGATTCAGAAACAATGCAGAGTTGCCTCTTTTTAGATGCAAGTTAACTTCCAGAAACGTATCATCTTCAACCGCATATGTTCACTAGTTCAGACTTAATAACATGAGTATCAATCAAGCTGGGAGCTGAGACCTGAGAACTAGATGGTGCCTCAGACTCTGCATAGCTGAACAGTCTAACAACCAGAAATATATAACAAGAACTGCACTACAATGATACAAAGAATATATAACAAGAATGAGACTATACAAAAAATTTAATCATGGAGATTACACTGAAAATATGGGCTAAATTACACTGTAATTCTAGGGTATATTACATTCAACTGTAATTTAGTATTGTCTATATTTACCAGGACAGATTACACTGTAATTTACTAAATCACATTCTTAAATTACAGAGAAAACAACATGCAACTTTCACCTTTGCCCTGTTACTATCCAGGGAGAAAAGATTCTTGTTTTTACTCCCAGTAAAAATCAGGAAAGCATCTACATCAATGAACTCTTAGGAAGAAGAAAGTGCAACATACAGTGAATGCATAAATAAGAAGTGTGTCAAGTACATAGTAAAAGTGTGTCAACATACAGGAGAGATTACACTGTGATTAGCAAATTAATCAACAATCCCTTTGCAGCAAAAGACCTCCTGCGCCAGTAGTGATTCAGAACCCACATTGGTTTGTTGTTACTGTGTGTGTGTGTGTGTGTGTGTGTGTGTGTGTTTAATCAGACTACACAATTTGTTCATTGCTTCCCAGAACAAACTTATTGCTACCTCTGATCCAAATTTAAAAGGTGAGTGTGACCGGGACCAAATCCAATAGTGGTATTGCGACAGATCTCTTCCTGCTTTCTGTAGGATGAAACGAGGACCTTGCAGCACCTCTCTAAGTCATGGCTTGATCAGCTTAACTGCCAGTCACCCCTCCAGCTTCCGTCCCCTCTACCCTCTCTACATTCTACCTTTCCTCTGTATATATTCCATTGTAAATGTTTGTTTCTGAAACAAATTTTATCATCAGAGCCCTCCTACAGTTTCTAGTTAAGAAAACACTAGTATTAAGAAATTAAAATAGGTATTACTAGAACTATACTGACATCCTAGATTGTAAATTCGATTGAACAAGATACGTATAGTTCAAAAAAGAATTAAGAATTATTTTGGCTAGTTGGCAACTCTGCAAGCGCAGAGAGCGCACAGAGACCAGCTAGCTTACATTGAGCCTCATCTGTAGATACCGTCAAGCGTTTCAACTTTCAAGAGGTACATTAGTGATTAGATAACTATATTATTATGAGTTTGGAAGGAAAATGGTAATCCATGGATGATCAGGAAGGCCAAAATTTACACATTAATCCAATACACAAAGACAAATTTATACTTTCTTATGCAAGCCAATTCATAAAGTCATACATTATTCAGATATATACTTTAAAGCCACTATATTTGCTTTGCAAATACAAGAAACCTACACGTGTATTGCATTATGCAGTGCCCAATACCTAAGTACAGTGCCATCATGGTAGAGAAGAATGCAACTGAACAGGAAACAGAGATAACCAAGTACACGTAGTTCACACAGGGAAGAGGGGGAGAGGGGGAGA